>NC_088633.1:274565-280419 GCF_036013475.1 Columba livia | reverse complement strand
TCCACGTAAGCATGTGGAACTTTCCGTGCACATTTCCACGTGTATTTATACTTTCCATGCACGTTCCTGTTGTATTTGTTGTTGCCCCTTAATAATTCACCTCAAGTGATATCCGAACCTGTAGTTAAGTCACTTTTGGAGTGCTAAAACCGGTTCTTACTGGTTTAATGAAAGTTGGTTTGGACCCTGTTGTCCCTTAAACTAAGCTCAGGGTGCCTCTGGGAAACTTATCTTATTTTCAATTTAATTTAAATTTTCATTTATATTATTTATTTTATCTTATAGATATCTATATATATATTTAATCTTATTTTATTGATATTAATTCCGCCCTTTATTTCCTTTGCAGGAGCGACGACGTGCGGTGCCAAAAGCCGGTGCCAGTGTGCACGGACATGAAAATGCACGTCTGCAATTTCTCCCTCAAGACCGTCGTCCTCGAGAAGGTCCTGAAGAAATTCCGAGGTGAGCAGAGGCCGGGGATGAGGTTTAAATTTAGGCCTGGCCTTTAGCAGGCGCTGGGATTATCTTGAGATCCACGTGGGACTGAAATAGGAGACTAAAATTACCCTGTCTCTTCTTTACAGAAAACCTGCGGGATGAGCTGGGAAGAGGCGAAAAAGGTATTGAAGACGTAGCAAAGGCTTTAAATTGTGGTTGTTTGGGGTATTTTTGATCACATCTAACTGGACTCCTCTCAAAATTAGGCCCAGGCTATTCGCAGAGTTGATGGTGAGGGGTGGCGTCTCTAAGCCAAGCTTAAGTCTTGGCGTTTCCTTCACCATGGATGTTATAGGGAGCCCAAGAGGAGCAACTCTTGAGGTTGGGAGGGGTTCAATAACCCATATAAGCCAAGTCTAAGACTTGGCTTTTCCTTCACCATGGACTTTATAGGGAGCCTAAGAGGAGCAACTCTTGAGCATGGGAGGGGTTCAACAACCCATATAAGCCAAGCTAAAGCTGGACTTGGCTTTTCCTTCACCATGGACTTTATAGGGAGCCTAAGAGGAGCAACTCTTGAGCATGGGAGGGGTTCAACAACCCATATAAGCCAAGCTTAAGCCTGGACTTGGCTTTTCCTTCACCATGGACTGTCTAGGGAGCCCAAGAGGAGCAACTCTTGAGCATGGGAGGGGTTCAACAACCCATATAAGCCAAGCTTAAGCCTGGACTTGGCTTTTCCTTCACCATTGACTTTATAGGGAGCCCAAGAGGAGCAACTCTTGAGCTTGGGAGGGGTTCAACTGCCCATATAAGCCAAGCCTAAGATTTGGCTTTTCCTTCACCATGGGCTATCTAGGGAGCCCAAGAGGAGCAACTCTTGAGGTTGGGAGGGGGTTCAATAACCCATATAAGCCAAGTGCAGCTCTTGAGGTTGGGAGGGATTCAGTGACCCATCTAAGCTAAGCTTAAGCCTGGACTTGGCTTTTCCTCCACCACGGACAGTCCAGGGAGCCCAAGAGGAGCAACTCTTGAGCTTGGGAGGGTTGAATAGCTTATAAAACCACTTTAATTGTCACAATTCTCAAATGACCACCCCTATCGCCCACAGAGGACCTGACCCTGGACCCCGACTCGGCCAACCACCTCCTCATCCTCTCCGCCGACCTCAAGACGGTGCGGATGGGCTGCAGGAAGCAGGACCTGCCCGACAACCCCAAGAGATTCGACACCAACTCGCGGGTCTTGGCCTCCACCGGCTTCAAGTCGGGGCGGCACTACTGGGAGGTGGAGGTGGGCCCATCGGATGGTTGGGCTTCGGGGTGGCCAAGGAGTCGGTGAGGAGGAAAGGCCTGACTCAGTTTTCCCCAGAAGAAGGAATTTGGGCCGTCCAACAGAACGGTGGGCGATATTGGGCCGTCACGTCGCCCCAGCGCACCCCGTTGTGCCTCAGCCAGAAGCTCAGCAAGGTCAGGGTCTACCTGGACTACGAAGGGGAGGAGGTGTCGTTCTACAACGCCGACAACATGCAGCACATCTTCACCTTCAACGTGGCCTTCCAGGAGAAGGTTTTCCCTCTCTTTTCCGTCTGCTCCACCGTTACCTACATCAAACTGTGCCCCTGAGGCTTCTCCTGGTCTCCACTTGAGGTCCGTGGTCTCCACTTTAGGCCCATGGGCTTCTCTTGAGGCCCATGGTCTCCCCTTTAGGCCCATGGGCTTCTCTTGAGGTCCATGGTCTCCCCTTTAGGCCCATGGGCTTCTCTTTAGGCCCATGGTCTCCCCTTTAGGCCCATGGGCTTCTCTTGAGGTCCATGGGCTCCCCTTTAGGCCCATGGGCTTCTCTTGAGGTCCATGGTCTCCACTTTAGGCCCATGGGCTTCTCTTAAGGTCCATGGGCTCCACTTGAGGTCCCTTCTCTTGAGGTCCATGGTCTCCCCTTTAGGCCCATGGGCTTCTCTTGAGTTCCATGGTCTCCCCTTTAGGCCCATGGGCTTCTCTTGAGGTCCATGGGCTCCCCTTTAGGCCCATGGGCTTCTCTTGAGG
Source organism: Columba livia (assembly GCF_036013475.1). Taxonomy (NCBI): domain Eukaryota; kingdom Metazoa; phylum Chordata; class Aves; order Columbiformes; family Columbidae; genus Columba; species Columba livia. The sequence continues at coordinate 277,933 of NC_088633.1, read as the reverse complement.
TCCATGGTCTCCACTTTAGGCCCATGGGCTTCTCTTAAGGTCCATGGGCTCCACTTGAGGTCCCTCTCTTGAGGTCCATGGTCCTCCCCTTTAGGCCCATGGGCTTCTCTTGAGTTCCATGGTCTCCCCTTTAGGCCCATGGGCTTCTCTTGAGGTCCATGGTCTCCCCTTTAGGCCCATGGGCTTCTCTTGAGGTCCATGGTCTCCCCTTTAAGCCCATGGGCTCCACTTGAGGTCCATGGGCTCCACTTTAGGCCCATGGGCTTCTCTTGAGGTCCATGGGCTCCACTTGAGGTCCCTTCTCTTGAGGCCCATGGTCTCCCCTTTAGGCCCATGGGCTCCCCTTGAGGTCAATGGTCTCCCCTTTAGGCCCATGGGCTTCTCTTGAGGTCCATGGTCTCCACTTTAGGCCCATGGGCTTCTCTTAAGGTCCATGGGCTCCACTTGAGGTCCCTTCTCTTGAGGCCCATGGGCTCCACTTCAGGCCCACAGGCTTCTCTTGAGGTCAATGGGCTCCCCTTTAGGCCCATGGGCTTCTCTTGAGGTCCATGGTCTCCCCTTTAGGTCCCTTCTCTTGAGGTCCATGGTCTCCCCTTTAGGCCCATGGGCTTCTCTTGAGGTCCATGGGCTCCACTTGAGGTCCCTTCTCTTGAGGTCCATGGGCTCCACTTGAGGTCCCTTCTCTTGAGGTCCATGGTCTCCCCTTTAGGCCCATGGGCTTCTCTTGAGGTCCATGGTCTCCCCTTTAGGTCCCTTCTCTTTAGGTCCATGGTCTCCACTTTAGGCCCATGGGCTTCTCTTGAGGTCCATGGTCTCCCCTTTAGGCCCATGGGCTCCCCTTGAGGTCAATGGTCTCCCCTTTAGGCCCATGGGCTTCTCTTGAGGTCCATGGTCTCCACTTTAGGCCCATGGGCTTCTCTTGAGGTCCATGGGCTCCACTTGAGGTCCCTTCTCTTTAGGTCCATGGTCTCCACTTTAGGCCCATGGGCTTCTCTTGAGGTCAATGGTCTCCCCTTTAGGCCCATGGGCTTCTCTTGAGGTCAATGGGCTCCCCTTTAGGCCCATGGGCTTCTCTTGAGGTCCATGGGCTCCACTTGAGGTCCCTTCTCTTGAAGTCCATGGTCTCCCCTTTAGGCCCATGGGCTTCTCTTGAGGTCCATGGTCTCCCCTTTAGGTCCCTTCTCTTGAGGTCCATGGTCTCCCCTTTAGGCCCATGGGCTTCTCTTGAGGTCCATGGTCTCCCCTTTAGGTCCCTTCTCTTTAGGTCCATGGTCTCCACTTTAGGCCCATGGGCTTCTTTTGAGGTCCATGGTCTCCACTTGAGGTCCATGGTCTCCACTTGGACAATGGTGATGAGCCCTAGAGACTCAAATCAGGACAAGGTGTGTGTGGGGCCTTCAGATCAGCCTAAACCAGAACTAAACCAGAGAACACCTGTTGGAACCATCAGCAAAGCCCAGGAGGTCGCCACCTTAAGCCCAGCTCAACCCAACCGTTGAGTGAGGAGGTTGGGGGCTCCATGTCTGACCATGGACGGGTGGGTTTATCTTCTCCCGTGGGCCTAAGGATCAATATTGGAGCTGGTTGGAGGTTTTGGGGCGTCGACGACTGACAAATTGAAATATTTAGTGGGTAAGGTCCTTGATCAAATTGGGAAGTTCTTGATCAAATTGGGAAGTTCTTGACCAAATCGAATCAAATTGGGAAGTTCTTGACCACATTGAATCAAATCGGGAAGTTCTTGATCAAATCAGGAAGTTCTCGATCAAATTGAATCAAATCGAGAAGTTCTTGATCAAATCGGGAAGTTCTCAATCAAATTGGATCAAATCGGGAAGTTCTCAATCAAATTGAATCAAATCGAGAAGTTCTTGATCAAATCAAGAAGTTCTCGATCAAATTGGATCAAATCGAGACGTTCTCGATCAAATTGGATCACATCGGGAAGTTCTTGATCAAATTGGGAAGTTCTCGATCAAATTGGATCAAATCGAGAAGTTCTCGATCAAATTGGATCAAATCGAGAAGTTCTCGATCAAATTGGATCACATCGGGAAGTTCTTGATCAAATTGGGAAGTTCTCGATCAAATTGGATCAAATCGAGAAGTTCTCGATCAAATTGGATCACATCGGGAAGTTCTTGATCAAATTGGGAAGTTCTCGATCAAATTGGATCACATCGGGAAGTTCTTGATCAAATTGGGAAGTTCTCGATCAAATTGGATCAAATCGAGAAGTTCTTGATCAAATTGGGAAGTTCTCGATCAAATTGGATCAAATCGAGAAGTTCTCGATCAAATTGGATCACATCGGGAAGTTCTTGATCAAATTGGGAAGTTCTCGATCAAATTGGATCAAATTGAGACGTTCTCGATCAAATGGAATCAAATCAGGAAGTTTCGCTCCTCCTGAAATGAATTATTTTCTTTTAATTTATTTTAATTCAATTTAATTTGAGTTTGGCTTTAAATCCACATGATTTAAAGCTACAGCAACTCTTCTAAAGGCCAAATTGCCAGCAAAACGACCCAATTCCTGTAGAAACTCTATAAATAATTAGAAATCCCTAAAAAATGAAGAGCACGCGATATTTCTTATATCACAATTTGATGTTTTTCATACGCGAGAAACGCCGTTTCCGCAACAAAAAACCGTCGTCGGAGAGGACCCGAAACCTCAAAATAAAGCCCAAAATAAAGCGTCGAAGGTGCCGCACGAGCTCAGATTCTCTGCTTGGTTATTCCCGACGGAAATGGGCCGGAAAACCTCAAATTTGGGGCATTTGGGGCGATTCGGGTGGTTTTGGGTGACGACAGAAACTTGAGGTAATTCAGGTGGTTTTGGGCCTGATGGCGATTTGGGGCGTTTGAGGCCATTTTGGACGGTGCCAGATTTGGGGCAATTCAGGTGTTTTTGGGCAACACTGGAATTTTGGGGTGATTCAGGTGGTTTTAGGGGATGCTGGAGATTTGGGCGGATTCGGGTGGTTTTGGTTAATGATTGAAACTTGAGGTAATTCAGGTGTTTTTGGGGCCTGATGGCGATTTGGGGCACTTGAGGCCATTTTGGATGATGCCAAATTTGGGCCAATTCAGGTAATTTTGGGGGATGCTGGAATTTTGGGACAATTTTGGTGGTTTTTAGGATGCCCAAAATTTGGGTCAATCCATCTGCTTTTGGGGATACCAGAGATTTGGGGCAATTGAGGCCTTTTTGGGTAACCACCCAAATTTGAGGTAATTCAGGTGGTTTTGGGGCCTGATGGCGATTTGGGGCGTTTGAGGCCATTTTGGACGGTGCCAGATTTGGGGCAATTCAGGTGGTTTTGGGTGACACTGTAATTTTGGGGTGATTCAGGTGGTTTTAG
>NC_088633.1:202065-269565 GCF_036013475.1 Columba livia | reverse complement strand
CCCCAAATTCTCTCAGGATTCTCCTGGGGTTTGGCAAATCCTGGAGCTGAGCCTGACCTAGTGGATCCCGCCACTTGGGCTTCAAGTTTTTGGGAAGTTCGGCGTCTGCCGTTCCTCAACCCCTCCTTGGGTCTCCCTCAACCTCTGGTTGGGTCCTTCCCAACCCACCTTTGGGTCTCCCCCAACCCACCTTTGGGTCTCCATCAACGCATCTTTGGGTCTTCCTAAACCCACCCTTGGGTCTTCCCAAACCCCTGGTGGGGTCTCCCTCAACCCACCCTTGGGTCTCCCTCAACCCACCCTTGGGTCTCCCTTAGCCCCCGGCTGGATCATTCCCAACCTGTCCTTGGGTCTCCCTCAACCTCTGGTTGGGTCTTTCTCAACCCACCCTTGGGTCTCCCTCAGCCCCCGGCTGGATCATTCCCAACCTGTCCTTGGGTCTCCCTCAACCTCTGGTTGGGTCTTTCTCAACCCACCCTTGGGTCTCCTTCAACCCCTGGTTGGTCTCCCTCAACCCACCCTTGGGTCTTTCTTCCTAAACCCCTGTTTGGGTCATTCTCAACCCATCCTTGGGTCTCCCTCAACCCCTGGTGGGGTCTCCCTCAGCCCACCCTTGGGTCTCCCTCAACCCCTGGTTGGGTCATTCTCAACCCATCCTTGGGTCTCCCTCAACCCCTGGTTGGGTCTCGCCCAACCCCTGGTTGGGTCATTCTCAACCCACCCTTGGGTCTCCTCCAACCCCTGGTTGGGTCTCCCTCAACCCACCCTTGGGTCTTTCTTCCTAAACCCCTGGTTGGGTCATTCTCAACCCATCCATGAGTCTTCCCAAACCCACCTTTGGGTCTCCCCCAACCCATCCTTGGGTCTTTCTTCCTAAACCCCTGGTTGGGTCATTCTCAACCCATCCATGAGTCTTCCCAAACCCCTGGTTGGGTCTCCCCCAACCCATCCTTGGGTCTCCCTCAACCCCTGGTTGGGTCATTCTCAACCCACCCATGGGTCTTCCCAAACCCATGGTTGGATCTTCCTCAACTCATCCTTGGGTCTCCCTCAACCCCTGGTTGGGTCATTCTCAACCCACCCTTGGGTCTCCCTCAACCCCTGGTTGGGTCTCCCTCAACCCACCCTTGGGTCTCCTCCAACCCCTGGTTGGGTCTCCCTCAACCCACCCTTGGGTCTCCCTCAACCCCTGGTTGGGTCTCCCTCAACCCACCCTTGGGTCTTTCTTCCTAAACCCCTGGTTGGGTCATTCTCAACCCATCCATGAGTCTTCCCAAACCCCTGGTTGGGTCTCCCTCAACCCCTGGTTGGGTCTCCCTCAACCCCTGGTTGGGTCTCCCCCAACCCACCCTTGGGTCTCCATCAACCCACCCTTGGATCTCCCTCAACCTATTGTGCAGGTGAGGGTCAACCACAGCTCGGAGGAAACAGCTTCGATCTCTTTAGGACGTGTGAGGCCACAACCCTCCCCTATGGGCACATACCTTATTTAGGGCCTCTCTATAGAGCTGGGTGGCGCTCTTGCCTTCCTCTGATGGATCCACGGGGTAATTGAGGACATCTGGGTTTTCATTGACTTCCTCCGTTCTTTTCCGAACACGGTTCACGGCATACCAGGTGTTGTTGTCCTCCCGGAACGGCGTTACACGCAGGTTAAACTGCCTGATGAATTCATGGACGATCCTAGACAAGAGAAGAATGCATGGGGGCGAGTGTTGACCAACAACCCTCCAAATTCTGCTTTCTCATTGGCTGTGTTGGTGTAGCCACGTGTCACAGTCCTGAGATGAGCTGAGGCCCTTCCTCCCCCTACTCAATCGAAGGTGACCGTGTGGTTTTTGCCCCATCTCAAACCGCAGGTTTCTCCCCAAAACGGGCTGGTTCCTCGTCTCGACCGCGGTGGTGACGTAGGACGTTGTCTTACCTGTGGTTGGGTGGCAGGCGCATGGCTCCCAGCTCCGCGTACCAGTCGTGTCCCTTGGGTCGGTACGTCCAGATCCGCCCACCGACCCGGTCGCTCATCTCCAGGACGGTCACCTGAGGACGGGGACGGGAGGCTTTTGGAAACGGGCAGAAGGTGGCACCAACCTGTCCCTCCGTGTCTTCAAAACCCACGGGTCTGAGTTTTTTCCGCCACCTTGCGATGGCCAACGTGGTTTTGAAACCCTCCAATCTTCTGCCCCAATGAGGCAGGACCTGACGGACTCACGGGCCTTGCGCTGGTTGACCAACGGCAACGGGCGTCACCGTTGGGGCTACAAGTTGTAGAACTTGAGCCTGGAGGTGCCTCTAGATGGGTCTAGTCCAGCCTAATTAAATCATCGCTTCAACCTTCTCCCACCACCGTGGTCCTTTCCTTCTCCAAGGTGGAAAACGCTCCGTGTAGGACGAGACTCAAGGTCCAACAAGACCCAACGGCTCTCATGCAACTACTTACGTTGTGGCCGGCGTCTCGGAGCAACTTTGCTGCCGTCAACCCGCTGATCCCCGCGCCGACGATGACCACGTTGACCGGATGGGTTGTGTGTTTCAACCCATGCTTGGCGATCTCCAGCAGCTCCTCGTAGTCTTTGTCGGGGAAACACGGGAACTCGTCTGCGCCCAAGAGACCCACAAGAAGGAGGATTTGGAAGAGAACTGGGGGGAGAAGAAGGGGAGGGAAGAATACAATGCAATGGAGGCACTCGGTAATGAGCATCGGGGTTCATCCCTGGCATCCCGGCACGTCAGTGGCAGCACAAACTGGTTCCAAAGCCGTAGGTGTCCAAACCTTAAAGAGGAACCATCCAGCCGACGTGTTTTGTTAATCAACTGGTATCATTATGAAACCTGATGGCATCAGGTTCCAAACGACCACGCCCAGACGCCAAGTCCATGTGATTTATTGTTATATTTTAAAGATAAATCAACCCCGTCTATGGTTTATCGTCTTCGTGCTCATGTTCTGCTCATGCAGCTCCTGTGGTGGGTCCCTGAAATGAGTTTAACCCCTTCAAATAAGCTCAAAAGTAAGCAGAAATGGTAATTAATGTCATCAATGTGCAAAGAATTGAGGTGATTTCGTTGTCCCTTTCCCATAAGTGTGTAAGTCACGGTGGGTTTGATGTGTTAGATAGAAATATAGACAGACAGACAGACTGGACAGACACTATTGGACAGAATAGGTGGAGATGATATTACATAGAAAAATGGACAATATTATGTAGATAAATAGACAATATAACATAGAAAGATGGACAATATAGCGTAGAAAGGTGGACAATATTACATAGAAAAATGGACAATATTACATAGAAAAATGGACAATATTATGTAGAAAAATGGACAATATTATGTAGAAAAATAGAACATATTACATAGAAAAATAGACAATATTATGTAGAAAAATCGACAATATAACATAGATGGACAATATGTAGAAAAATGGACAATATAACACAGAAAGATGGACAATATCACATAGATGAAGACAAGTGATGGGACTTCTCCGTTTATTTAGTGATTTAGTGTCAGAGATACCCTATGGAGACACCTATAGGGTACAGCGGGCGTTATATTAAATATTCTCACATGGAAGGGAAGTTTGAGCAGAAACCACCCTGTGATATTTGTAATTTTGGTTTCTCTTCTCCAAAATAACCATGGGGTGACTTTCATTTTCTTTTCTTCCCCCAAATATTGCTGGTTTGCTTCCAAAAAATATATGAAGCCACCCCTTGGGTAATTCTTACTCTTGGAAATTCCCTGTGGAATAAGTTTTTGCTGGAATGGCCCCAGATTTGTAGATAATTTGGGTGAAAGGGCGCCCGAAGACCAACGGACCATGTGGAAGACAAAGGGGATCTTGTTGGACATCACGGTGACCATGGGAGAACAAAAAGACCTTGGGACCAGGTCTTGGAGATATCTGATGGATTCTCCGTCTTCCATCAGACCTTCTGGTGTCATGGGTAGACATGGAGAACCCCCAAAGCCAATGGGAACGTGTCCTCCAAGAAGATCCTTGGACATTGGTGGTGCCACCTCTACCTCAACAACCCAATGGGAACGCGTCCTCCAAGAAGGTTCTTGGACATTGGTGGTGCCACCTCTACCTCAACAACCCAATGGGAACGTGTCCTCCAAGAAGGTCCTTGGATGCTGGTGGTGCCACCTCTACCTCAACAACCCAATGGGAACGTGTCCTCCAAGAAGGTCCTTGGACACTGGTGGTGCCACCTCTACCTCAACAACCCAATGGGAACGTGTCCTCCAAGAAGGTCCTTGGACGCTGGTGGTGCCACCTCTGCCTCAACAACCCAATGGGAACGTGTCCTCCAAGAAGGTCCTTGGACACTGGTGGTGCCACCTCTACCTCAACAACCCAATGGGAACGTGTCCTCCAAGAAGGTTCTTGGACACTGGTGGTGCCACCTCTACCTCAACAACCCAATGGGAACGTGTCCTCCAAGAAGATCCTTGGACATTGGTGGTGCCACCTCTACCTCAACAACCCAATGGGAACGTGTCCTCCAAGAAGGTTCTTGGACATTGGTGGTGCCACCTCTACCTCAACAACCCAATGGGAACGTGTCCTCCAAGAAGGTCCTTGGATGCTGGTGGTGCAACCTCTACCTCAACAACCCAATGGGAACGTGTCCTCCAAGAAGGTCCTTGGACACTGGTGGTGCCACCTCTACCTCAACAACCCAATGGGAACATGTCCTCCAAGAAGGTCCTTGGACATTGGTGGTGCCACCTCTACCTCAACAACCCAATGGGAACGTGTCCTCCAAGAAGGTCCTTGGACACTGGTGGTGCCACCTCTACCTCAACAACCCAAGGGGAACGTGTTCTCCAAGAAGGTCCTTGGATGCTGGTGGTGCCACCTCTACCTCAACAACCCAATGGGAACGTGTCCTCCAAGAAGGTCCTTGGACGTTGGTGGTGCCACCTCTACCTCAACAACCCAATGGGAACGTGTCCTCCAAGAAGGTCCTTGGACATTGGTGGTGCCTATACCTCAACAACCCAATGGGAACGTGTCCTCCAAGAAGGTCCTTGGATGCTGGTGGTGCAACCTCTACCTCAACAACCCAATGGGAACGTGTCCTCCAAGAAGGTCCTTGGACACTGGTGGTGCCACCTCTACCTCAACAACCCAATGGGAACATGTCCTCCAAGAAGGTCCTTGGACATTGGTGGTGCCACCTCTACCTCAACAACCCAATGGGAACGTGTCCTCCAAGAAGGTCCTTGGACACTGGTGGTGCCACCTCTACCTCAACAACCCAAGGGGAACGTGTTCTCCAAGAAGGTCCTTGGATGCTGGTGGTGCCACCTCTACCTCAACAACCCAATGGGAACGTGTTCTCCAAGAAGGTCCTTGGACGTTGGTGGTGCCACCTCTACCTCAACAACCCAATGGGAACGTGTCCTCCAAGAAGGTCCTTGGATGTTGGTGGTGCCACCTCTACCTCAACAACCCAATGGGAACGTGTCCTCCAAGAAGGTTCTTGGACACTGGTGGTGCCTCTACCTCAACAACCCAATGGGAACGTGTCCTCCAAGAAGGTCCTTGGACACTGGTGGTGCCACCTCTACCTCAACAACCCAAGGGGAACGTGTTCTCCAAGAAGGTCCTTGGATGCTGGTGGTGCCACCTCTACCTCAACAACCCAATGGGAACGTGTCCTCCAAGAAGGTCCTTGGACGTTGGTGGTGCCACCTCTACCTCAACAACCCAATGGGAACGTGTTCTCCAAGAAGGTCCTTGGATGCTGGTGGTGCCACCTCTACCTCAACAACCCAATGGGAACGTGTCCTCCAAGAAGGTCCTTGGATGTTGGGTGGTGCCACCTCTACCTCAACAACCCAATGGGAACGTGTCCTCCAAGAAGGTCCTTGGATGCTGGTGGTGCCACCTCTACCTCAACAACCCAATGGGAACGTGTCCTCCAAGAAGGTCCTTGGACGTTGGTGGTGCCACCTCTACCTCAACAACCCAATGGGAACGTGTCCTCCAAGAAGGTCCTTGGACGTTGGTGGTGCCACCTCTACCTCAACAACCCAATGGGAACGTGTCCTCCAAGAAGGTCCTTGGACATTGGTGGTGCCACCTCTACCTCAACAACCCAATGGGAACGTGTCCTCCAGGAAGGTCCTTGGACACTGGTGGTGCCTCTACCTCAACAACCCAATGGGAACGTGTCCTCCAAGAAGGTCCTTGGACATTGATGGTGCCTCTACCTCAACAACCCAACACCCAATGACCATGAAGTGGTTGAGCTGAAGGAAAGGAAGGTTTCTGGCCATGGAAGCAACACCAAGGGCAGATGTTCTACCAGGTTAAAAGGCATTGAAAATGAAAGAAAATGGGGAGAAAATAGAGTGAGAAGGTTGAAGATTGAGGGGAGAATCACTCACCGATCCCGGCCATGGTTGCGGTGGGAAGACGGGTCTTCTCGTGCGATTCGTCTTCATTTTATACCCTGCCTTTAAAAAAAAGGCAGACCTATCTAGAAGAATTCTACCAATCAGTAAAAGGGTGAGCAATGTGTGATTTATCATCAGAAGGGGAAGTGGTGGATGGTTTTTTATCTTTAATCACGGGTGTTACAAGATTTGGACGACAGCCATTGGTCTGTGGCGTGTTTGAGAAGTGTCATTAATATCAGAATGGGCCAAGGGTGACATCAAGTTCCTGGTGGTGACATCAAGTTCCTGGTGAAGGGCAGAGACCTTCCCCGTGTGTTCCTCCTATCGAAATCGGTCTAAATTTCGGGGGATTCGCCCTACGTTGGGTTTGGTTTTGCGTCTCCTTCCTATCAAAATCCATCTAAACATCGTGGGATTCGTCCCGTGTCCCCCAGCTCCCAAAAAAAACACCTTTTTGGTGATGCAAATGGGTGTTTCCAGGCGATGGTTCATCCATTGTATGTTCTTACAATCAGCGTTGAATGATTTGTGTTCGATTCCGTCTTCGTTGCTATAGAGGGAACTTGGCCGCCTTCACCGAAGTGGCAAAAACTAGCGAGTTGTGCCAGGATTCTTCCAGAATGAGGAACTTTGACCAATCAAAGGACCATAAATTGAACCGAGGAGCCATCCCTGGGCTGCACGGTGAGACTTTGCTATTATTATGATGATTTTCTGTCTTGTTTTGGCCCCGTTTCCTTTAGTTTCGATTGCAACATCCTGAGCTTCCCAACCTCATGGCCGCACTTCGAGTCTCAACGGCATCGTGGGGCTTTTCATCAAGTTTAGTCGTAAAACATGGCAATTTAATCGTAAAATGTCTTGATTTAATAACACAATATCTCGAGGTGGGTGGGAAATGGAAAGATCATCGAGTTGAGCTCCCACAGGTTGAGTTTTGGGGAATGAGGACGAGGGACTTTAGGCCAAAATGATGGGTTTAATTTCAAGGCGACGCTTATTTAATCTCCGCTGGCGTCAAGGCAAAAATAGGAACCGATTCTTTGCGTCTAAACGTCCTCAAAGTTCCCTTTATTGCCATTAAAATTGGGCAACAAACATCTGTGGAAACTGCTAAGAAATACTAAAGGATTGCGTGATTTTTTCACGAGGTTTTTGCCCCGCTTAAGAAAACCCATGAGAAAAGGCAAAAGCATCGTTTGGCGTCTGGTTCGTTAATGTTTTAATTGGTTTTTAGCTGTGCTGGGCTCACCAGGTTCATTTCCTGATACCTGTGGGCGTCTACGTTGGAAACGCAGCATTATTGCTCCACACGGAGCAAACGTTACTTCCTGGAGGATTTGGGGATTAAAGGAGACGTGTTCCCAACCAGGCGGAGGTTTTGGATGGAGGACGGTTAATTCCGTCTCGTTTTGACGTGTCCTACCAAGGCCGGGCCCGAAATGACGCTGTTTATTGTCTGAGTGGAAGAATTTCAAGGCAATAATTGCAAAAGGAGTTCCTCCCATGTTCTGGCTCCTCTGCTACTTCCTTGAGCGTTACTGGAAAGCGAGTTTCTACCCCAAACCGATTACAACACAGGCGGAATCAGTCGGCGTTGGATGGGGCAAGACGGGGAGGACTGTTGCTTGCAAATCGTTGTTTTTCCGACTGTTAATGTTGGGTTTTTTCCTTGATGATGGGAAGATAAGAAGCCAGGGGTTGGTCCATTAGAACTGATGTTGGTGCGGCCCAAGGAACACGGGAGGTTCAAATACACGTGAGCGTTGAGGATATGGGAATGAGATAAATATGCGAAGGGCAGAGATGGGAAAAACCCAGGGTGTATCTGGGTGGATTTATTAACAAAGTAATTAGCCCTTGTGAGCCTTTGAGCTGGCACACACAGCCGTGCCAACGGCTTCTGTTGAGGAAAGTCGCTCTTTCATCGGGTTTCCATTCGGTTCCTGCTCGCCCGCGAGATGCGTCTTGCACGTCGTCGGCTTGGCCGCGCAACCGATTTTGGAGATTGGGGCGAAACTCTGGGAAATAAGGGCTCTTTGTTAGGTTGGGGGGAAGGTTTTGATTGGGAGGGCGAGCACGTTGGAGGCCTTGAGGGGTTTTAGGCCTTGGAGGCGTTGAGGGGTCTTGGAGGTCTTTAGGTAGGTTGACATTAGGCCTGGTTGCCATGGGCCAAGAGGGACCCCGGCAACTGTGATTCTCCCCATTGTGAACTGGGGGGTGGAGCTTGTTCTCTTGGCCAATGGAAGGGCTCGGAGCTGGCCCTCATTTGCATGTTGGCATAAATTGAGGAGGGTGGGGACGATTGTTGGACACGGGGGGTCTGGGCAGCAAAGAGAGGAGACCGAGCCATGGTGGCTGCTAAAGGGAGGACGACCCAGAAGGGAAGGACGACCCAGAAGGGAAGGACGACCCAGAAGGGAAGGACATCCCGAAAAGTAAGGACATCCCGAAAGGGAAGGACATCCCAAAAGGGAAGGACATCCCAAAAGGGAAGGACATCCCGAAATGGAAGGACATCTCAGCGTGGAAAGAGACAGAGAAGCCATGGTGGGAGATCTCCAGACAAGCAACCGAAGCGCCGCGTCCCATTGAAGCGTCAACCCATGAAGAAACCCAAGAGAAGCCCCTCAAGGTCCAACTGGCTCCTCTCGGACCAGGCCCAGGGCATCATGGCCAACATTGTGAGGAGCATTCGCAAGCAGGTGTCGAGCGAGGCCGACCGCTTGAGGAGACGGAGCCGCCATCGCGTCGCGGGCCCCGCGCACGTCCAGGCCGCCCTACGGCGCATGGTGCCCAAGAGGAGGTGGGGACCGGTGGCCGCCGCGTCCCCCAGAAACAGGGACTAGAGAACGCGCCGAAACGCCGAAAACCACCCCGATTTCTCAAGAAGAAAGAGCCGCTTTGGCCAAGTGGATTTGGGAGATTTTGGGGGTGAAATCGGCGCAATAAAGTCCCAACATGGCGGGCTGTGGTGGTTTATTTCATAAGGGAGGATGAGGAGGGGTCGTGTTCCCTTAGCGAGGATCTTTAGGCCTCCGTTTGCGGACTAGAAATAATTAGCGGAGGGAAAATATGTTCCCTTGGTTTTCAGGCCAAAAATGCACATTTCTGTGTTCTTTGGGTATAATTCCTTGATTTTCAGGCCCTAAAAAATCCTTATGCAAATCCCTGTGCCCTTTTTGCTGTAATTCCTTGTTTTTCAGGCCAAAAATGTGAATTCCTGCGTTCTTTTGCTGTAATTTATTAGTTTTTAGGCCGCAAAACTCCTTATGCAAATCCCTTTGTTCTTTTGGTGTGATTTCTTGGTTTTCAGGCCAAAAATGTTCCTTATGCAAATTCCTGTGTTCTTTTGGTGTAATTCCTTGGGTTTTAGGGCAAAAATGCAAAATACTTTAAATATGTGATTTTCTCACTTCGAGTCAATGATTATAAATACTTTAATATATGTATTTTAATTGCTAACAAATTATGGGAATCGCTGCGAGTCCCACTAGTCTAAATCACCCAAGGGTCGTTCTGCTATCCTTCATTAATTAGATTAATTAATTGCATTGATGACAATTAAAGCGGCGGTTCTTAAGTACGATGGAGCCCGGCGGCATGGGGAAGGTGCCGATTGGCTTTTAGGGTGATGGTGGCGTTTGAATTTGCTGGGAAAATAAGTGGATTATTGGTGTAATCAGAGGGAAAATTTAAATTTTTTATTTTTAAAATATTTAAATTTAAAAAATTTAATTTTTAACATTTAAATTTTAAAATTAGTAACGTTTTAAATTTGAAAATGGAGTGAAAAGGGAAGTTTCCCTGACCGGGAATCGAACCCGGGCCGCGGCGGTGAGAGCGCCGAATCCTAACCACTAGACCACCAGGGACTCGCTGGTACTGAGGTGTTAATTGCGCACCCACATCATCTCACAGAACCCGCAGCTCCTATTCCTGCTTTATAGGCGCAATAATTTGAGGGGAAAAAGGGGAAAATAGCCATTTTCCCTAATTCAGGTGGGGGAGTGGTTAAATATGATAAAAACGGTGCGTTTTCTGTTAAAAAAATGAGACTATTTTAATTTTATTAGAAGGAAAAAGATGTGTCAGGAGTGGGATTCGAACCCACGCCTCCATTCGGAGACCAGAAATCCCCATAGGAGGGAAAGCGAGGAGCTTGAGTCTGGCGCCTTGGACCACTCGGCCATCCTGACACCCCAAAAATCCCCCTCGTCCTCCTCAATTCACCCCACTTTAATTTAATTTAATTTAATTTAATTTAATTTAATTATTGGGGGACTTTCATTGAGGGTTAGGTCAAAAAAACCCTGGGTTTTTTTGGTCTAATTCCTTGGTTTTCAGGCCAAAAATGCAAATTCCTGCGCTCTTTTGGTGTAATTTATTAGCTTTTAGGCCCCCAAAATCCTTATGCAAATTCTTGTGTTATTTTGGTGTAATTCCTTGGTTTTCAGGCCAACCCCCCTTCCCCACGCCAACTCCCAATGAGGAAGAGCTGCCTCACAAGGGCCGCGTCCCAACCGGCCAATCGCACGCCGCGTTGTTGGGCGCTCATTTGAATATTCCACCCCCCCATAGTTCCACCCACCAACCAACCATCGTTGTGGTGGGACCGGGAGGTGGGTAGAGACCAAGGAGACCCAATGGCCGCCAAGAGAGGAAGAACCTCAAGGAAGAGGAAGAGGAAGGAGAAGACCCAACGGGCGAGGCCGTTGCTCAAGTGGCGAAGACCAACGTGCCAACGCAACCGGTGGAAACCACCCATGAGGAGACTCAACCGTTGGGTGAAGACGGGGTCTTGCCAACGCTCCATCTCGCGGCTGCTGCGTCAACTACCGCCCCGGCGCATGTCGGCGAAGGCCAAGAGGTTGATGGACGCGTCCATGGGGGTTCTATGCAAAGGGTTGGTCAACGAGGCCGACCGGCGGCGGCGCCGGCGCCGCGGCTCCTTCATCGGCACCGTGGAGCTGCGGGCGGCCGTCGAGGCCGTGATGAGACGCGGGGCGCGTTTCGTCTTCCCCGTCGCCGCGTGATCTGCTGGCGCCAGATGAACCGCAAGGGCCTCGTTGGGTGACGGGGGAGAAGAAGAACAACAAGAAGAAACAAAGAATAAACTTGGAGACTTTCTCGCCCGCCCAACTCGGAATTGTTCGTGGTTGGATGAGAAACCAAGGTGGTGTCCCACCAGCACCCACAGGCCCGCGCGGGTGGTAATTTGGAGGTGATTTGGGTGGGAGCATCTTCACTGGGGAGGTTGGAGACTCATTGAGGAGGCTGGAGATGCACCAGAGGCTGGAGATTCAAGGGGGGGAGGTTGGAGATTCATGGGGGAGGTTGGAGACCAATGTGGGAGGTTGGAGATCCACCAAGTAGGCTGGGGACCCAACGAGGAGGTTGGAGACTCAATGGAGAGGTTGGAGACCCACGGGGGAAGTTGGAGACTCAATGGGGAGGTTGGAGACCAATGTGGGAGGTTGGAGACCCAATGGAGAGGCTGGAGATCCACCAAGTAGGCTGGGGACCCAACGAGGAGCTTGGAGACTCAATGGGGAGGTCGGAGACTCAATGGGGAGGTTGGAGACCCATGGAGGAGGTTGGAGATCCACCAGAGGTTGAAGACCCATGTGGGGGGGTTGGAGACCCAATGGGGAGGCTGGCTGCCCCAAATTCTCGTGTTTTCTACCTCAAAATCTTGTGTTTTCTGCCCCAAATTCTCTACATTTTCTGGCCCAAATCCTCATGTTTTCTGCCCCAAATCCTCACGTTTTCTGCCCCACATTCTCTCCTTTTCTGGCCCAAATTCTCGTGTTTTCTGCCCCAAATTCTCGTATTTTCCACCCTCAAACCTATTATTTTCTGCCCCGAATTCTCTACATTTTCTGCCCCAAATCCTCACATTTTCAGCCCCAAATTCTCTACATTTTCTGCCCCAAATTCTCTACATTTTCTGCCCCAAATCCTCACATTTTCAGCCCCAAATTCTCTACATTTTCTGCCCCAAATTCTCTACATTTTCTGCCCCAAATCCTCACATTTTCAGCCCCAAATTCTCTACATTTTCTGCCCCAAATTCTCTACATTTTCTGCTTCACTTTCTCTCGTTTTCTGACCCAAATTCTTGTGTTTTCTGCCCCAAATTCTCGTGTTTTCTGCCCCAAATCCTCACATTTTCTGCCCCGAATTCTCTACATTTTCTGCCCCAAATCCTCACATTTTCAGCCCCAAATTCTCTACATTTTCTGCCCCAAATTCTCTACATTTTCTGCTTCACTTTCTCTCGTTTTCTGACCCAAATTCTTGTGTTTTCTGCCCCAAATTCTCGTGTTTTCTGCCCCAAATTCTCTACATTTTCTGCTTCACATTCTCTCATTTTCTGCCCCAAATTCTCTACATTTTCTGGCCCAAATCCTCACGTTTTCTGCCCCAAATCCTCACATTTTCTGCCCCACATTCTCTCCTTTTCTGGCCCAAATTCTCGTGTTTTCTGCCCCAAATTCTCTCATTTTCTGCCCCAAATTCTCTACATTTTCTGCCCCAAATTCTCTATATTTTCTGCTTCACTTTCTCTCATTTTCTGACCCAAATTCTCGTGTTTTCTGCCCCAAATCCTCACATTTTCTGCCCCAAATCCTCATGTTTTCTGCCCCAAATCCTCACGTTTTCTGCCCCACATTCTCTCCTTTTCTGGCCCAAATTCTCGTGTTTTCTGGCCCAAATTCTCGCCTTTTCTGCCCCAAATTCTCGTGTTTTCTGCCCTCAAACCTATTATTTTCTGCCCCGAATTCTCTACATTTTCTGCCCCAAATTCTCGTGTTTTCTGCCCCAAATCCTCACATTTTCTGCCCCAAATTCTCTACATTTTCTGCTTCACTTTCTCTCGTTTTCTGACCCAAATTCTTGTGTTTTCTGCCCCAAATTCTCGTGTTTTCTGCCCCAAATCCTCACATTTTCTGCCCCGAATTCTCTACATTTTCTGCCCCAAATTCTCTACATTTTCTGCCCCAAATCCTCATGTTTTCTGCCCCAAATCCTCATGTTTTCTGCCCCACATTCTCTCCTTTTCTGCCCCAAATTCTCGTGTTTTCTGCCCCAAATTATCTGCATTTTCTGCCCCAAATTCTCTACATTTTCTGCTTCACTTTCTCTCGTTTTCTGACCCAAATTCTCGTGTTTTCTGCTCCAAATCCTCACATTTTCTGCCCCAAATCCTCATGTTTTCTGCCCCAAATCCTCACGTTTTCTGCCCCACATTCTCTCCTTTTCTGGCCCAAATTCTCGTGTTTTCTGCCCCAAATTCTCTCATTTTCTGCCCCAAATTCTCTACATTTCCTGCTTCACTTTTTCTCGTTTTCTGCCCCAAATTCTCGTGTTTTCTGCCCCAAATCCTCACATTTTCTGCCCCAAATTCTCGTGTTTTCCGCCCTCAAACCTCTTATTTTCTGCCCCAAATTCTCTACATTTTCAGCCCCAAATTCTCTACATTTTCTGCCCCAAATTCTTGTGTTTTCTGCCCCAAATTCTTGTGTTTTGTGCCCCAAATTCTTGTGTTTTGTGCCCCAAATTCTCGCCTTTTCTGCCCCAAATTCTCTACATTTTCTGCCCCACATTCTCTCCTTTTCTGGCCCCAAACCCCCGATCTTCACTGTGAATTTGTTCCATTTCCCCCCATTTTCGCGACGGGGGCGGCCGGGTCCCCCCCAGCACCCAACATGGGGACACGGGGCCATCTCGGACCCGCAAGAAGGTGACAAAAGGTGACAAAAGGTGACATCCCGGGTTTATTGTCACCAAAGCAGCTTTTGCCTCTAGAGGGCTCTGGATAACGCTGATTTTGGGCTGTTTCCAGCCATTTTTCGGGCATTTCCTCGCTCCCGGATACAGATTTGGGCTTCCGGAGCAAATCCAGGCCCAGCGGCGCCTCCATTGCGCTGGGGGACAAGTGGGGACAAGGGGGACAAGGGGGGGGGGGGCTGTGTGTCCCCCCCCAGCCCCGCAGACCCGGCTTTGGAGGGGAGGCCGCGGCGTTAGGCTCAGTTCTATGCCAGGTAAGTGGGGAAACTGGGATGGACTGGGATTTGGGGGGGGGTACTGGGGTGGGATCCCCTTGGGGTGTCCCCATGTTATTTGGGGACCCCCATGGTCCCATTGTCCCCCCATATTGTCCCCCCCATTCCCTTTATTCCCAGTGAGGGGACTGGGGGGACTTACGGCGTTAGGCTCGGTTTTAAGGCAGGTAACCAAGGAAACTGGGTTGAACTGGGATTTGGGGGGTGGGGTACGGGGGTGGGATCCCCTTGGGGTGTCCCCATGTTATTTGGGGACCCCCCCAGTCACTAAGGGACCCCCAGGGGTGGGATATTGTGTCCCCCCCCCATTCCTTTTATTCCCAGTGAGGGGACTGGGGGGACTTGCGGCGTTAGGCTCGGTTTTAAGGCAGGTAACCAAGGAAACTGGGTTGAACTGGGATTGGGGGGGGTACTGGGGTGGGATCCCCTTGGGGTGTCCCCATGTTATTTGGGGACCCCCCCGGTCACTAAGGGACCCCCAGGGGTGAGATATTGTGTCCCCCCCATTCCCTTTATTCCCAGTGAGGGGACTGGGGGGACTCATGGCGTTAGGCTCAGTTCTATGCCAGGTAAGCGGGGAAACTGGGATGAACTGGGTTTGGGGGGGAACTGGGGTGGGATCCCCTTGGGGTGTCCCCATGTTATTTGGGGACCCCCCTGGTCACTAAGGGCCCCCCAGGGGTGCAATATTGTGTCCCCCATTCCCTTTATTCCCAGTGAGGGGACTGGGGGGACTCATGGCGTTAGGCTCAGTTCTAAGCCAGGTAAGCGGGGAAACTGGGATGGACTGGGTTTGGGGGGGAACTGGGGTGGGATCCCCCTTGGGGTGTCCCCATGTTATTTGGGGACCCCCCCGGTCACTAAGGGACCCCCAGGGGTGCAATATTGTGTCCCCCATTCCCTTTATTCCCAGTGAGGGGACTGGGGGGACTTGCGGCGTTAGGCTTGGTTTTAAGCCGGGGAAACTGGGATGAACTGGGATTGGGGGGGGTACGGGGGTGGGATCCCTTGGGGTGTCCCCATGTTATTTGGGGACCCCCCCGGTCACTAATGGACCCCCAGGGGTGCAATATTGTGTCCCCCATTCCCTTTATTCCCAGTGAGGGGACTGGGGGGACTCATGGCGTTAGACTCAGTTCTAAGCCAGGTAAGCGGGGGAAACTGGGATGAACTGGGATTGGGGGGGAACTGGGGTGGATCCCCTTGGGGTGTCCCCAGATATTTTGGGGACCCCCCCGGTCACTAATGGACCCCCAGGGGTGCAATATTGTGTCCCCCATTCCCTTTATTCCCAGTGAGGGGACTGGGGGGACTTGCGGCGTTAGGCTTGGTTTTAAGCCGGGGGAAACTGGGATGAACTGGGATTGGGGGGGAACTGGGGTGGGATCCCCTTGGGGTGTCCCCATGTTATTTGGGGACCCCCTGGTCACTAAGGGACCCCCAGGGGTGGGATATTGTGTCCCCCATTCCCTTTATTCCCAGTGAGGAGACTGGGGGGACTTGTGGCGTTAGACTCAGTCTATGCCAGGTAAGCGGGGAAACTGGGATGAACTGGGATTGGGGGGGGAACTGGGGTGGGATCCCCTTGGGGGTGTCCCCATGTCATTTGGGGACCCCCCCGGTCACTAAGGGACCCCAGGGGTGAGATATTGTGTCCCCCATTCCCTTTATTCCCAGTGAGGGGACTGGGGGGACTCATGGCGTTAGGCTCAGTTCTAAGCCAGGTAAGCGGGGAAACTGGGATGAACTGGGATTTGGGGGGGAACTGGGGTGGGATCCCCTTGGGGTGTCCCCATGTTATTTGGGGACCCCCCCCGGTCACTAAGGGACCCCAGGGGTGAGATATTGTGTCCCCCCCATTCCCTTTATTCCCAGTGAGGGGACTGGGGGGACTCATGGCGTTAGGCTCAGTTCTAAGCCAGGTAAGCGGGGAAACTGGGATGAACTGGGATTGGGGGGGGTACTGGGGTGGGATCCTCTTGGGGTGTCCCCAGATATTTTGGGGGCCCCCCCGGTCACTAATGGACCCCCAGGGGTGCAATATTGTGTCCCCCATTCCCTTTATTCCCAGTGAGGGGACTGGGGGGACTTGCGGCGTTAGGCTCAGTTCTAAGCCAGGTAAGCGGGGAAACTGGGATGAACTGGGATTGGGGGGGAACTGGGGTGGGATCCCCTTGAGGTGTCCCCAGATATTTTGGGGGCCCCCCCCGGTCACTAAGGGACCCCCAGGGGTGCAATATTGTGTCCCCCATTCCCTTTATTCCCAGTGAGGAGACTGGGGGGACTCATGGCGTTAGGCTCAGTTCTAAGCCAGGTAAGCGGGGAAACTGGGATGGACTGGGATTTGGGGGGGGTACTGGGGTGGGATCCCCTTGGGGTGTCCCCATGTTATTTGGGGACCCCCCCGGTCACTAAGGACCCCAGGGGTGGGATATTGTGTCCCCCCCATTCCTTTTATTCCCAGTGAGGGGACTGGGGGGACTTGCGGCGTTAGGCTTGGTTTTAAGCCGGGGGAAACTGGGATGAACTGGGATTGGGGGGGAACTGGGGTGGGATCCCCTTGGGGTGTCCCCATGTTATTTGGGGACCCCCCTGGTCACTAAGGGCCCCCCAGGGGTGCAATATTGTGTCCCCCATTCCCTTTATTCCCAGTGAGGGGACTGGTGGGACTCATGGCGTTAGGCTCAGTTCTAAGCCAGGTAAGCGGGGGAAACTGGGATAAACTGGGATTGGGGGGGAACTGGGCTGGATTTATTGATTTTAAAGGTTTCTTTCCTGTCACAGGGGATTTTTGGGGACCCCTGAAGAACTGGGGGGACCCCATGGAGCCCCCGGTGGTGCTGGAGGCCCAGCAGGAGGCGCTGCAGCGCGACGTGATGCACGAGAGTTACCGCACGCTCATGGCCCTGGGTGAGTGACCACAAAACCCCTTTTTTCCTCATTTTGCTCCTTTTTTTTTGGCCTTTTTTTCACCCGTTTTATTTCCTCTCTCGCCCTTTTTCCCCCCTTATTTGTCCTCTTTTAATGACTCCCTTTTCTCCCCTTTTATTCCTTGTTTTCCCTCCATTTTCTCCCCATTTTCCTCCCAATTTTCTCCTTGTTTTCACTCCTTCCCCCCCTTTCCCCCCCCTTGTTTCCCCCCCCTTGTTTCCCCCCCTTGTTTCCCCCCCTTGTTTCCCCCCCCTTGTTTCCCCCCCCTTGTTTCCCCCCTTGTTTCCCCCCCTTGTTTCCCCCCCCTTGTTTCCCCCCCTTGTTTCCCCCCCCCTTGTTTCCCCCCCCCTGTTTCCCTCCCCTTGTTTCCCCCCTTTGTTTCCCCCCCCTTTGTTCCCCCCCCTTTGTTTCCCCCCCCTTGTTTCCCCCCACCTTGATTCCCCATACCCCGTTTCCCCCCCCCTCGTTTCCCCCCCCTCGTTTCCCCCCCTCGTTTCCCCCCCTCGTTTCCCCCCCCTCGTTTCCCCCCCCTTGTTTCCCCCCCCTTGTTTCCCCCCCTTGTTTCCCCCCCTGTTTTCCCCCCCCTTGTTTTCCCCCCCTTGTTTCCCCCCCTTGTTTTCCCCCCCTTGTTTTCCCCCCCTTGTTTTCCCCCCCTTGTTTTCCCCCCCTTGTTTCCCCCCCCTTGTGTTTCCCCCCCCTTGTGTTTCCCCCCCCTTGTTTCCCCCCCCTTATTTCCCCCCCTTTGTTTCCCCCCCTTCTTTCCCCCCCTTGTTTCCCCCCCCCTTGTTTCCCCCCCCTTGTTTCCCCCCCCTTGTTTCCCCCCCCTGTTTCCCCCCCCTGTTTCCCCCCCCTGTTTCCCCCCCCTTGTTTCCCCCCCCTTGTTTCCCCCCCTTGTTTCCCCCCCCTTTGTTTCCCCCCCCTTTGTTTCCCCCCCCTTTGTTTCCCCCCCCTTGTTCCCCCCCCTTGTTTCCCCCCCTTGTTTCCCCCCCCCTTGTTTCCCCCCACTTTGTTTCCCCCCCTTGTTTCCCCCCCTTGTTTCCCCCCCCCTTGTTTCCCCCCCCTTTGTTTCCCCCCTCCTTTGTTTCCCCCCCCCTTGTTCCCCCCCCTTGTTTCCCCCACTTGTTTCCCGCCCCTTGTTCCCCCCCTTTTTCCCCCCCCTTTATTCCCTTTCTCCCCCTTGTTTTCTCCCCCCTTGTTTTCTTCCCCCTTGTTTTCTCCCCCCTTGTTTTCTTCCCCCTTTCCTTCTCCCCCCTTTCCTTCTCCCCTTATTTCCCCCTTATTTTCCCCCTTTATCCCCTCTCCTCCCCCTCACTTCTCCCCTTTCTCCCCCCAGCAGCCCGGGGCCTCCTGAACCCCAAACCCCCCTCACCAACCCCCGAAGAACCGAGCCCCCCATCCCAACGCCAACCCCTGGGCTCCAACCGCCGCAAAACCAAACACCCCGACAGAACCCAGCCCCCCGGTCCCACCGAGACCCCCAACATCCCGCCCCATAGACGCAGCCGCCCTGGCGAAAGACCCCATCAATGCACCGAGTGTGGGAAGAGCTTCCCGTGGGCGTCCCATCTGGAACGTCACCGGCGCGTCCACACGGGCGAGCGGCCCTTTGGCTGCGGCGAATGCGGAGAGACCTTCAGCCAACGCTCCCACCTCGCCAAACACCGGCACAGCCACGCCGGCGAGCGGCCCCGCCGTGGCAAAACCTTCCACCAAACCCCCGAGGCGCTTCGCTGCCGCCGGGCGAACTTAAAAGAGCGGATATCGGGCTTAAAAGAGCGGATTTTGGGGTTAAAGGAGTGCGGGAAGGAACCCGGAGCGACGCTCCCGCGCCGCCGCCACCGTCCCCACCGTTGCGGCGACTGCGGGAAGAGCTTCGCGTGGGTGTCGCACCTGGAGCGGCACCGGCGCGTCCACACGGGCGAGCGGCCGTTCGGCTGCGGGAGCTGCGGCGGCCGCTTCTCGCAGAAATCCCACCTGCTGCAGCACCGCAAGACGCATGCGCCCGACCGGCCCTACAAGTGTGGGGACTGCGGGAAGCGATTCGGGGCCGTCCCCCCCTTCTTAGCCCACCGGCGCGGGCACGTGGAGCCCAAGGGTTTTGCTTGTGGGGATTGCGGGAAGAGGTTCCCGTGGGCGTCCCATCTGGAACGTCACCGGCGCGTCCACACGGGCGAGCGGCCATTTGGGTGCGGCGAATGCGGTGAGACCTTCAGCCAGAGTTCACACCTCGCCAAACACCAGCGGTGTCACCTCCCCAAGGTCCCTGTTGTCCCCAAGGTCCTTGTTGTCCCTGTGTCACCGGCCATGACGAGATTTGGGGGGGATGAGGAGCCCTGAGCCATTGAGGACCCGTCATGGTGGTGGATGGAGCAAAAAGTGTCACCACGGATTGGGGACAAATGGATGAGGTCCCTGTTGTCCCCGAGGTCCCTGTTGTCCCCAAGGTCCCTGTTGTCCCCGTGTCACCGGCCACGACGAGATTTGGGGGGGATGAGGAGCCCTGAGCCATTGAGGACCCGTCATGGTGGTGGATGGAGAGAAAAGTGTCACCACGGATTGGGGACAAATGGATGAGGTCCCTGTTGTCCCCGAGGTCCCTGTTGTCCCCAAGGTCCCTGTTGTCCCCGTGTCACCGGCCACGACGAGATTTGGGGGGGATGAGGAGCCCTGAGCCATTGAGGACCCGTCATGGTGGTGGATGGAGCGAAAAGTGTCACCGTGGATTGGGGACAAATGGATGAGGTCCCTGTTGTCCCCGAGGTCCCTGTTGTCCCCATGGCACCAGCCCCAACAAGATTTGGGGGGGACGAGGAGCTCTGAGCCATTGAGGACCCATCATGGTGGTGGATGGAGCGAAAAGTGTCACTGCGGTTTGGGGACAAATGGGTTGGGCTTTTGTGTTAAAATAGGGTGATTTTTGCGCCAAAACGCGGTGATTTTTGCACCAAAATATGGTGGGTTTTGCGCCAAAACACGGTGATTTTTGCACCAATACAATTATCGTATAAATGGAGAATCGGGCGTCGCAATCTCATTTAACGACTTTATTTTTACTGTTTACTTTTACTGCGAATTGGGGCAATAAATTTATTGGTGATAAACGCATTAGGGACCACTTTTGGGGCCAAAACCGCTATATTTGGAGCTGGGGAGGGTGTTTAAAAGCCCCAAATGCCCCAAAAATACCCATTTTCAGAGGCCTTGTCTTCCCAACAGGGCCCGTTGCCGTGGCAACGCCGGCTGGTTGCCCTCACCCAAGATGGACGCCAGAGCTTCACCTCCGGGCGCCATCTTGAGCGGAGCTCCGCCGGCGGCAATGGGGGAGGCGGCGCCATTTTGCCGGCCGCCGCCATGTTTCTTCTCGCCCTGCCCTGAGGGCGAGGCCGCCATTTTGGAAGCGGGCACCCCCCGCCCCCCCCCCCCCCCCCGAGGGGACCCCCAACCCGCAGGCCCCGAATTAACGGTTTTTCAGCCCAATTTTCCCCCGATTTCTGGATTTTTTAGCACGACGCTGTGAAAAACAACCCCCCAAAAACTCCTTTATCGCAGCTTCAGGCCAGGACTGCCCCCCCATTCCCTATAGGAACCGCTCCCCTTTCCTTATAGGAAACGTCCCCCATTCCCTATAGGAACCACCCCCCATTCCCTATAGGAAACGTCCCCCATTCCCTATAGGAAACATCCCCCTCCATAGGAATCAACCCCCCTTTCCTATAGGAAACGCACCCCCATTCCCTATAGGAACCGCCCCCTCCATAGGAACCGCTCCCCCCCTTCCCTATAGGAACCGCCCCCCAATCCCTATAGGAACCAGCCCCCCATTCCCTATAGGAAACGCACCTCTTTCCCTATAGGAAAACACCTCTTTCCCTATAGGAGTCACACCTTTTTCCCTATAGGAATCGACCCCCATTCCCTATAGGAACCGCCCCATCTTCCCTATCGGAACTGCGCCCCCATTCCCTATAGGAACAGCCTCCCCATTCCCCATAGAAACCGCCCCCTGCATAGGAACGCCCCCCCCCTTCCCTATAGGAACCGACCTCCTTTCCCTATAGGAACCGCCCCCCCATTCCCTATAGAAACCGCCCACCCCGGAACGCTCCCATAGCCCCACCCACAACCCCCAAGACCACGCCCCCTCCTCTCCACCCACCAATCACGCCGCGCCCTCAGCCCGCGCACGCGTGGCCACGCCCCTAACCCCTCCCACCTCTCCTCAGTCAGCCGGCGGCGCCGGCGGGGAGCGGATCGGTGGCTCCGCGCTCGTCCTCCCGAGCCGCCATGGAGGCGCCGCCTGCCCCCCCCGCCGTCCCGCCGGCTCCCTGCACCGCCGCCCGCAGCCTGCAGGACGAGCTGACGTGCCCGGTGTGCCTGGAGTACTTCAACGACCCCGTGCTGGTAGCCGAGTGCGGTCACAACTTCTGCCGGGCCTGCGTGACCCAGTGCTGGGAGGACTCGGCGCGGCGCCTCTGCTGCCCGCAGTGCCGGGAGCCGGTTCCGCAGCGGCTCTTCCGCCCCAACCGCTCTCTGGGTAACATCGTCCACATCGTGCGACAGCTGGGCTTGCCGCAAGGTCTCGCTGAGGCTCCCCCGGGCCCTCCCGCTCCGTCTCCGCCGCTTCCCGCCGCCGTCCCGCCGGGGCCTCCGCGGTGTCCGCGGCACGGGGAGCCGCTGCGGTTGTTCTGCGTGCAGGATCGCCGGGCCGTCTGCGTGGTGTGTCACCTGTCCCGGGAGCACCGCGCACACACCGTGCTGCCCGCCGAGGAGGCGGCCCACGCCGCGGAGGTGAGGGGGGACAGCCCGGGATTGGGGGGCGCGGGGTTATGGGGACCCCCGCTTGGCTTGGGGGTGCGGTAGGAAGGGAGATGGGGTCCCCCCCTTGGATTGGGGGAGTGAAGGGAGATGGGGTCCCCCCCTTGGATTGGGGGAGTGAAGGGAGATGGGGACCCCCCCCCTTGGATTGGGGGAGTGAAGGGAGATGGGGACCCCCCCCTTGGATTGGGGGAGTGAAGGGAGATGGGGACCCCCCCCTTGGATTGGGGGAGTGAAGGGAGATGGGGTCCCCCCCTTGGATTGGGGGAGTGAAGGGAGATGGGGACCCCCCCTTGGATTGGGGGAGTGAAGGGAGATGGGGACCCCCCCCTTGGATTGGGGGAGTGAAGGGAGATGGGGACCCCCCCCTTGGATTGGGGGAGTGAAGGGAGATGGGGTCCCCCCCTTGGATTGGGGGAGTGAAGGGAGATGGGGTCCCCCCCTTGGATTGGGGGAGTGAAGGGAGATGGGGTCCCCCCCTTGGATTGGGGGAGTGAAGGGAGATGGGGAACCCCCCTTGGCTTGGGGGAGTGAAGGGAGATGGGGACCCCCCCTTGGATTGGGGGAGTGAAGGGAGATGGGGTTCCCCCCTTAGATCCCTTGGATTGGGGGGGCAGTAGGGACACCCCTCTGGGGGTGCAGGGATATGGTGACCCCCCCAAGAATTGGGTGAGTGAAGGGAGATGGGGACCCCCCCAATTGGATTAAAGGGAGTAGCAGAGAGATGGGGACCCCTCCTTGGATTGGGGGTGTAAGGAGATGAGGACCCCCACTTGGATTTGGGGGGCCAGTAGGGACATCCCTCTGAGGGTGCAGGGATATGGGGACCCCCCCAAGAACTGGGTGAGTGAAGGGAGATGGGGACCCCCCCATTGGATTAGGGGGGATGGCAGAGAGATGGGGACCCCCCCCTTTGGATTAAAGGGAGTATCAGAGAGATGGGGACCCCCCACTTGGATGGGGGGGTGAAGGGAGATGGGGACCCCCCACTTGGATGGGGGGGTGAAGGGAGATGGGGACCCCCCCTTGGATGGGGGGGTGAAGGGAGATGGGGACCCCCCCCTTGGATTAGGGGGGATGGCAGAGAGATGGGGACCCCCCCCTTGGATTGGGGGGGGTGCAGTAAGGGACCCCCCAGGGGGGGCCTTTCTCAGGTCCCCCCAGAATGGGGGACACCCCCCAGCCGGATTGGGGGGGCAATAAGGACACCCCATGGGAGGGGAGTCCCTCGGGTGCAATAAGGACCCCTTCTTATCTAGGGGGGTACAAAAGTGACCCCACTTAACCCCCAATTGAACCCCCCCCCCCCCAAACTGGGACACCCTGATTGTCTCTTGAGCCAGTTGGAACTGGGTTTAACTGGGAAGATACTGGGTTTAACTGGGATGATCCTTGCAGGGGGTGTTTGCTGCTTTCATCCCTCTTCCCTGATCAGAACCGCTCTGGCATTAGCACGGGGGGGCTTAATTTTATCCAATTTTGCCTAAAATGCAGCAAAAATCCCCTGGAGCCGCTTCCCCCCCCCAAAAAAATCCCCTCACGTCGCATTTGCCAACGTGACGCAGACTAAATACGCAGCAAAAACCCTTCAACCCCCACAAAACCACCGCAGAGACCCCCCCGGCCGCTTTCCCGCTGGAATTAATTACTAATTACTAATTAAGAGGCGGTTGGAGCGGCCGCCCGAGGAGGAAGAGGCCAAGATGCCGGATGTTGAACGTCGCGCTGCATCCTGGGACCCTCCGCTTGCGTTTTCCGCTCGTTAATCCCGTTTTGGGCTTTTTTAGCACCAAATTGGTGCCTCTCGGGGGGCGGCTTGCGACCCCCACCCCCTTTTTTCTGCCCTTTTTGGTTAATTTGCTGAAATTCTTCGTTAGCGCCGGGGGTGGGGTTTGCGTAGCTGGTTAAAAGCGCCAAAATCTCTGCAGCTTTGGGGTTTATTTTTAAGTTATAGATTTCTAATGTATAGGTTTATGGTTTATAGACTTACAGGTTTATAAGTTGTAAATGTACAAATTAGAGATTTATAAATTACATATGGATTTGGACCTTAGAGATTTACAAATTAGAGGTTTGCAAGTTACAGATTTACAAGTTAGAGATGTAGAGATTTATGAGTTATGGGCGTGTAAGTTATAGAGTTATGGGCCTATAAGTTATGGGCCTATAGAGTTATGGGCCTATAAGTTATGGATTATAGACTTACAGAGTTAGAAATTACAGACGTATAAGTTATTGATTTATAGATTGATGTCTGTATTTCTTTATTATGGTCCATGTATTTTCGCTCTGGCTGCTCCCTCCCCCGATCCCGCCGCGTTTTGTGCCTCTGCACTTTTCCCTCTCAAAGGGCTTAACCGAGGTTTCTGTTAATAAGCTGTTAATTAACTTAATTAAGCCTGGGGGCGGAAGAGTCACCTTGAATTCATTGGGTTTTTATTTCTTTTGTTATGTTGGTTTCTTTGATTTATTTTTGGCCCTCCTGCCCTTTTTTCCGCCTCTGAAGCGCTCAAGGTGGTTTTAGGGCCACTTGGGGCTGCTTGGGGAGATTTAGCGGGAAATTGGGCAAAAAGAATTGGTGGAAATTTGGCAAAAAAAAAAAATTTGGCGGAAATTTGGCAAAAAAATTGGTGGAAATTTTGGCAGAAAATTTGGTGGAAAATTGGCAAAAATTTGGTGGAAAATTGGCAAAAATTTGGTGGAAAATTGTCAAAAAATTGGTGGAAATTTGGCAAAAAATTGGCAGGAAAATTTGGCAAAAAATGGCAGGAAATTTGGCAAAAAATTTGATGGGAATTTGGCAAAAAAATTGGCAGGAAATTTTAGGAAAAAAAATGGTGGAAATTTGGCAAAAAATTTGGTGGGAATTTGGAAAAAAATTGGCAGGAAATTTTGGCAAAAAAATTGGCAGGAAATTTGGCAAAAAATTTGATGGGAATTTGGCAAAAAAATTGGCAGGAAATTTGGCAAAAAAATTGATGGGAATTTGGCAAAAAAATTGGCAGGAAATTTTAGGAAAAAAGGTGGAAATTTGGCAAAAAATTTGGTGGGAATTTGGAAAAAAATTGGCAGGAAATTTTGGCAAAAAAATTGGCAGGAAAATTGGCAAAAATATTTGGCAGTAATTTGGCGCGAAAATTTGGTGGGAATTTGGCAAAAAAAAAAAAAAGGCAGGAAATTTTGCCAAAAATTTTGGCAGGAAACTTGATGGTAATTTGGCAAAAAAAAATGGCAGGAATTTTGGTGGAAAATTTGGCGGAAATTTGGCAGGAAAACGGGAAAAAATTGGCAGGAAATTTGGCAAGAAATTTGGCGGGAAATTTTGGCAAAAAAAATTGGCAGGAGATTTTGGCAAAAGAATTTGGTGGGAATTTGGCAAAAAATTTGGCAGGCAGTTTGGCGAAAAATTTGGCAGGAAATTTGGCAAGAAATTGGCAAGAAATTCTGGCAAAACTTTTGGCAGGAAATTTGGCAAGAAATTGGGCAGAAATCTGGCAGGAAATTTGGTGCAAGTTTGGCAGGAGATTTGGCAAAAGATTGGCAGGAAATTTGGCAAAATTTTGGTGGACATCTGGCAAAAAGTTGGGCCTAAGTAAGTTGGGCCTAAGTAAGTTGGGCCTAAGTAAGTTGGGCCTAAGTAAGTTGGGCCTAAGTAAGTTGGGCCTAAGTAAGTTGGGCCTAAGTAAGTTGGGCCTAAGTAAGTTGGGCCTAAGTAAGTTGGGCCTAAGTAAGTTGGGCCTAAGTAAGTTGGGCCTAAGTAAGTTGGGCCTAAGTAAGTTGGGCCTAAGTAAGTTGGGCCTAAGTAAGTTGGGCCTAAGTAAGTTGGGCCTAAGTAAGTTGGGCCTAAGTAAGTTGGGCCTAAGTAAGTTGGGCCTAAGTAAGTTGGGCCTAAGTAAGTTGGGCCTAAGTAAGTTGGGCCTAAGTAAGTTGGGCCTAAGTAAGTTGGGCCTAAGTAAGTTGGGCCTAAGTAAGTTGGGCCTAAGTAAGTTGGGCCTAAGTAAGTTGGGCCTAAGTAAGTTGGGCCTAAGTAAGTTGGGCCTAAGTAAGTTGGGCCTAAGTAAGTTGGGCCTAAGTAAGTTGGGCCTAAGTAAGTTGGGCCTAAGTAAGTTGGGCCTAAGTAAGTTGGGCCTAAGTAAGTTGGGCCTAAGTAAGTTGGGCCTAAGTAAGTTGGGCCTAAGTAAGTTGGGCCTAAGTAAGTTGGGCCTAAGTAAGTTGGGCCTAAGTAAGTTGGGCCTAAGTAAGTTGGGCCTAAGTAAGTTGGGCCTAAGTAAGTTGGGCCTAAGTAAGTTGGGCCTAAGTAAGTTGGGCCTAAGTAAGTTGGGCCTAAGTAAGTTGGGCCTAAGTAAGTTGGGCCTAAGTAAGTTGGGCCTAAGTAAGTTGGGCCTAAGTAAGTTGGGCCTAAGTAAGTTGGGCCTAAGTAAGTTGGGCCTAAGTAAGTTGGGCCTAAGTAAGTTGGGCCTAAGTAAGTTGGGCCTAAGTAAGTTGGGCCTAAGTAAGTTGGGCCTAAGTAAGTTGGGCCTAAGTAAGTTGGGCCTAAGTAAGTTGGGCCTAAGTAAGTTGGGCCTAAGTAAGTTGGGCCTAAGTAAGTTGGGCCTAAGTAAGTTGGGCCTAAATTTGACAAAAATGGCAGCAATTTAGCAGGGAACTGCCCCATCCCTCCCTGCACGTTCCATCTCGCCAGTAGAAGAATCCCGATCAATCAAGGTCCCTTTTCCGCGCAGGAGGTGCCGCAGGAGCAGCTGAGCTTCATGAGGAAAGGCTGCGAGGAGGCCAAGGCCGAGCGGGAGAGACGCAGCGAAGCTTTGCTGGTAAATCCCTCCGTTTTGGGGGAAACCACGAAGATTTGGGGGCTCGCCGGCGTTGTCCCCAATTCCGGGGGGGATTTGCGTTGGGTGCATTTGACGCTTCCTCAACCGTTTTCCCCCGGATCTCTCGGCATTTCAGAAGCAGACGGAGCAGGAGCGGGAGAAGGTGGTTTCCGAGTGCCGGGAGCTGCGCGCCTTCCTGGAGGAGAAGGAGCAGGTTCTGCTGGGCCGCCTGGAGCAGCTGCAGCGCGAGGTGACGCGGCGCAGGGACGAGGCGCTGGAGCGGCTGCTCGACCAGATGGCCCAGCTGGACAAACTGCTGCAGCAGAGCCAGGACGGCGGGACGGCGGCGGCCGACAGCGCCGTGAGTGAGGGGTGGGGACGCCAAATGGGCTTGGAGGGACCCAGAATGTCTTTGGAGGCACCAGAAATCCACGTGGTGGGGACCCCAAAATCCCCTTGATAGGGACCGAAAAGGTCTTTGGTGGGGCCCCCAAAGTCCCCTTGGTGGGGTCCCAAAAGGCCTTTGGGGGGCCCCAAAGTCCCCTTGGGTAGGGCCCCAAAGTCCATGTGATGGGGCCCCCAAAGTCCCTTGGTAGGGACCCCAAGATCCCCTTGTTAGGGGACCAAAATCCCCTTGGTAGGGCCCCAAAGTCCACGTGGTGGGACCCCAAAGTCCACGTGGTGGGACCTCAAAATCCCCTTGGGTAGGGCCCCAAAATCCCCTTGATAGGGACCGAAAAGGTCTTTGGTGGGGCCCCAAAGTCCACGTGGTGGGGGCCCCAAAGTCCCCTTGGTAGGGACCGAAATCCCCTTGGTAGGGGCCCCAAATCCACTTGATAGGGATTGAAAAGGTCTTTGGTGGGGGCCCAAAGTCCACGTGGTGGGACCCCAAAATCCCCTTGGGTAGGGCCCCAAAATCCCCTTGATAGGGACCGAAAAGGTCTTTGGTGGGGCCCCAAAGTCCACGTGGTGGGGGCCCCAAAGTCCCCTTGGTAGGGACCGAAATCCCCTTGGTAGGGGCCCCAAATCCACTTGATAGGGACCGAAAAGGTCTTTGGTGGGAGCCCAAAGTCCACGTGGTGGGCCCCCAAAATCCCCTTGGTAGGGCCCAAAAGTCCATGTGATGGGGCCCCCAAAGTCCCCTTGGTAGGGCCCCCAAAGTCCCCTTGTTAGGGGCCCAAAATCCAGTTGATAGGGACCGAAAAGGTCTTTGGGGGGGCCCCAAAGTCCACGTGGTGGGGGCCCCAAAGTCCCCTTGGTAGGGACCGAAATCCCCTTGGTAGGGGCCCCAAATCCACTTGATAGGGACCGAAAAGGTCTTTGGTGGGGGCCCAAAGTCCACGTGGTGGGACCCCAAAATCCCCTTGGTAGGGCCCCAAAGTCCATGTGATGGGGCCCCCAAAGTCCCTTGGTAGGGCCCCCAAAGTCCCCTTGTTAGGGGCCCAAAATCCACTTGATAGGGACCGAAAAGGTCTTTGGGGGGCCCCCAAATCCCCTTGGTAGGGCCCCAGAGTCCACGTGGTGGGACCCCAAAGTCCACATGGTGGGACCCCAGTATCCCCTTGGTAGGGACCCAAAGTCCATGTGGTGGGCCCCCAAAGTCCCCTTGGTAGGGGCCCAAAATCCACTTGATAGGGACCGAAAAGGTCTTTGGGGGGCCCCAAAATCCCCTTGGTAGGGCCCCAAAGTCCACGTGGTGGGACCCTAAAGTCCACGTGGTGGGACCCCAAAATCCCCTTGGGTAGGGCCCCAAAATCCCCTTGATAGGGACCGAAAAGGTCTTTGGAGGGGCCCCAAAGTCCATGTGGTGGGCCCCCAAAATCCCCTTGGGTAGGGCCCCAAAATCCCTTTGATGGGGACCGAAAAGTCCCATTGGTGGGGGCCCCAAAGTCCCCTTGGGTAGGGCCCCAAAATCCCCTTGATAGGGGCCCAAAAGGCCTTTGGAGGGACCCAAAATCCACGTGATAGGGACCGAAAAGGTCTTTGGAGGCCCCCAAAGTCCCCTTGGTAGGGGCCCCAAAGTCCCCTTGATAGGGCCCCAAAATCCACTTGATAGGGACCGAAAAGGTCTTTGGTGGGCCCCCAAAGTCCCCTTGGTAGGGGCCCCAAATCCACTTGATAGGGATTGAAAAGGTCTTTGGTGGGGGCCCAAAGTCCACGTGGTGGGACCCCAAAATCCCCTTGGTAGGGCCCCAAAGTCCATGTGATGGGGCCCCCAAAGTCCCTTGGTAGGGACCCCAAAGTCCCCTTGGTAGGGCCCCCAAGATCCCCTTGGTAGGGGCCCAAAATCCACTTGATAGGGACTGAAAAGGTCTTTGGGGGGCCCCAAAATCCCCGTGGTGGGGGCCCCAAAGTCCACGTGGTGGGGGCCCCCAAGTCCCCTTGGTAGGGGCCCAAAAGGCCTTTGGGGGTCCCCAAAGTCCCCTTGGTAGGGGCCCAAAAGGCCTTTGGAGGGACCCAAAATCCACGTGATAGGGACCGAAAAGGTCTTTGGAGGCCCCCAAAGTCCCCTTGGTAGGGCCCCCAAAGTCCCCTTGGTAGGGCCCCAAAATCCCCGTGGTAGGGGCCCCAAAGTCCCCTTGGTAGGGCCCCCAAATCCACTTGATAGGGACCAAAAAGGTCTTTGGTGGGGGCCCAAAGTCCACGTGGTGGGACCCCAAAATCCCCTTGGTAGGGCCCCAAAGTCCATGTGGTGGGGGCCCCAAAGTCCACGTGGTGGGCCCCCAAAGTCCCCTTGGTAGGGCCCCCAAGATCCCCTTGTTAGGGGCCCAAAATCCACTTGATAGGGACTGAAAAGGTCTTTGGGGGGCCCCAAAGTCCCCGTGGTGGGGGCCCCAAAGTCCCCTTGGTAGGGACCCCAAAGTCCCCTTGGTAGGGGCCCCAAATCCACTTGATAGGGACCGAAAAGGTCTTTGGTAGGGCCCCAAAGTCCACGTGGTAGGGACCGAAATCCCCTTGGTAGGGCCCCAAAATGCCCTTGATAGGGACCAAAAAGGTCTTTGGTGGGGCCCCCAAAGTCCCCTTGGTAGGGCCCCCAAATCCACTTGATAGGGCCCCCAAAGTCCCCTTGGTAGGGCCCCAAAATCCCCGTGGTGGGGGCCCCAAAGTCCCCTTGTTAGGGGCCCCAAATCCACTTGATAGGGACCGAAAAGGTCTTTGGGGGGCCCCAAAATCCCCTTGGTAGGGCCCCAAAGTCCACGTGGTGGGGGCCCCAAAGTCCCATTGGGTAGGGCCCCAAAATCCCCTTGATAGGGACCGAAAAGGTCTTTGGTGGGGCCCCCAAAGTCCCCTTGGTAGGGGCCCCAAATCCACTTGATAGGTATTGAAAAGGTCTTTGGTAGGGCCCCCAAAGTCCCCTTGGTAGGGCCCCAAAGTCCACGTGGTGGGGGCCCCCAAGTCCCCTTGGTAGGGGCCCAAAAGGCCTTTGGAGGGACCCAAAATCCACGTGATAGGGACCGAAAAGGTCTTTGGTAGGGGCCCCCAAAGTCCCCTTGGTGGGGCCCCCAAATCCACTTGATAGGGCCCCAAAAGGCCTTTGGGGGGCCTCAAAGTCCCCGTGGTGGGGGCCCCAAAGTCCCCTTGATAGGGCCCCAAAGTCCCCTTGATAGGGCCCCAAATCCCCTTGATAGGGACCGAAAAGGTCTTTGGTGGGGCCCCCAAAGTCCCCTTGGTAGGGGCCCCAAATCCACTTGATAGGGACCGAAAAGGTCTTTGGTAGGGCCCCCAAAGTCCCCTTGGTAGGGGCCCAAAAGGCCTTTGGAGGGACCCAAAATCCACGTGATAGGGACCGAAAAGGTCTTTGGAGGCCCCCAAAGTCCCCTTGGTAGGGCCCCAAAATCCCCGTGGTAGGGGCCCCAAAGTCCCCTTGGTAGGGGCCCCAAATCCACTTGATAGGGACTGAAAAGGTCTTTGGTGGGGGCCCAAAGTCCACGTGGTGGGCCCCCAAAATCCCCTTGATAGGGACCAAAAAGGTCTTTGGTAGGGGCCCCAAAGTCCCCTTGGTAGGGCCCCAAAGTCCATGTGATGGGGCCCCCAAAGTCCCTTGGTAGGGACCCCAAAGTCCCCTTGGTAGGGCCCCCAAGATCCCCTTGGTAGGGCCCCAAAATCCACTTGATAGGGACTGAAAAGGTCTTTGGGGGGACCCAAAATCCCCTTGGTAGGGCCCCAAAGTCCACGTGGTGGGGGCCCCAAAGTCCCCTTGGTAGGGGCCCAAAAGGCCTTTGGAGGGACCCAAAATCCACGTGATAGGGACCGAAAAGGTCTTTGGTAGGGGCCCCCAAAGTCCCCTTGGTGGGGCCCCCAAATCCACTTGATAGGGACCGAAAAGGTCTTTGGGGGGCCCCAAAATCCCCGTGGTGGGGGTCCCAAAGTCCCCTTGGGTAGGGCCCCAAAATCCCCTTGATAGGGACCGAAAAGGTCTTTGGTGGGGCCCCCAAAGTCCCCTTGGTAGGGGCCCCAAATCCACTTGATAGGGATTGAAAAGGTCTTTGGTAGGGGCCCCAAAGTCCCCTTGGTAGGGGCCCCAAAGTCCCCTTGGTAGGGACCCCAAAGTCCCCTTGGGTAGGGCCCCCAAATCCACTTGATAGGGACCAAAAAGGTCTTTGGTGGGGGCCCCAAAGTCCCCTTGGTGGGGGCCCCAAAGTCCCCTTGGTGGGGGCCCCAAAGTCCACGTGGTGGGGGCCCCAAAGTCCCCTTGGTAGGGGCCCAAAAGGCCTTTGGAGGGACCCAAAATCCACGTGATAGGGACCCAAAAGGCCGTTGGAGGGCCCCAAAATCCACTCAGGGGCAAAAAATGCGTTGAGAGGGACCCAAAATGCTTTTATAGGGCCCAAAAATCCACTTGTGGGGGCTAAAAATGCATTTGGAGGGACCCAAAATGCCTTGAGAGGGACGGAAAATCCACTTTTGGTGACCAAAATGGGCAAATATCGGTTTATAGGAACAAAAAAGTCCATTTGGAGGGAGCAAAACTGAGTTTGTAGCGTCCAAACTTGGGAAGGTTGGGACACAAAAATGACCTTAAAGTGCCGAGTTTTGGGGTTTGTGCTGATTTGGAATTTCTTCTTGTTTTCCAGGTTGTGGCTCCAGTTGGTGGCAGGTGAGGAAGAGAGCGCTGAACTGGGGAAACTGGGAGAACTGGGATGGGGTCCCCCAAACCGCTGGGGACTGGGAGGGGTCCCCTAAACCAATGGGGACTGGGATGTGTCCCCATAAACCAGTGGGGACTGGGATGGGTGTCATAAACTGGTGGGGAGTGGGAGGGGTCCCCCAAACCAGTGGGGACTGGGAGGGGTCCCCTAAACCAATGGGGACTGGGATGGGTGCCCCCAAACCGGTGGGGACTGGGATGTGTCCCATAAACCGGTGGGGACTGGGACGGGTGTCCCCAAACCAATGGGGACTGGGACGGGTGCCCCCAACCCAGTGGGGACTGGGTTGGGTCCCCCCAAACCGGTGGGGACTGGGAGGGGTCCCCCAAACCAGTGGGGAGTTGGATGGGGTCCCCCAAACCATTGGGGACTGGGATGTGTCCCATAAACCAGTGGGGACTGGGAGGGGTCCCCCAAACCAGTGGGGACTGGGATGTGTCCCCTAAACTGGTGGGGAGTGGGACGGCTGCCCCCAAACCAGTGGGGACTGGGATGTGTCCCCTAAACCAATGGGGACTGGGATGTGTCCCCATAACCCAGTGGGGACTGGGATGTGTCCCCTAAACCGGTGGGGAGTGGGATGTGTCCCATAAACTGGTGGGGACTGGGAGGGGTCCCCTAAACCAATGGGGACTGGGATGTGTCCCCATAAACCAGTGGGGACTGGGATGGGGTCCCCCAAACAAGGGGGGACTGGGAGGGGTCCCCTAAACCAATGGGGACTGGGAGGGGTCCCATAAACCAGTGGGGACTGGGATGTGTCCCATAAACCGGTGGGGACTGGGTTGGGTCCCCCCAAACAAGTGGGGACTGTGGGGTCCCCCAAACCGGTGGCGATGGGGACAGATGCCCCCAAACCATTGGGGACTGGGATGTGTCCCCCAAACCAGTGGGGACTGGGACGGGTGCCCCTAAGCCGGTGGGAACTGGGATGTGTCCCATAAACCGGTGGGGACTGGGATGGGGTCCCCTGAACCGGTGGGGACTGGGATGTGTCCCCATAAACCAGTGGGGACTGGGATGGGGTCCCCCAAACAAGGGGGGACTGGGAGGGGTCCCCTAAACCAATGGGGACTGGGATGTGTCCCCTAAACCGGTGGGGAGTGGGACGGGTGCCCCCAAACCGGTGGGGACTGGGATGGGTCCCCCAAAATTAGTGGGGACTGGGATGTGTCCCCTAAACCAGTGGGGACTGGGATGTGTCCCATAGACCAGTGGGGACTGGGACGGGTGCCCCCAAACCGGTGGGGACTGGGATGTCCTATAAACCAGTGGGAACTGGGAGGGGTGCCCCTAAACCAGTGGGGACTAGGAGGGGTCCCCCAATCCGGTGGGGATGGGGACGGGTGCCCCCAAACCAGTGGGGAGTGGGATGTGTCCCCTAAACCAATGGGGACTGGGATGTGTCCCTATAGACCAGTGGGGACTGGGATGTGTCCCCTAAACCATTGGGGACTGGGATGGGTGCCCCCAAACCGGTGGGGACTGGGATGTGTCCCATAAACTGGTGGGGACTGGGACGGGTCCCCCCAAACCGGTGGGGACTGGGATGTGTCCCATAAACCGGTGGGGACTGGGAGGGGTCCCCTAAACCAATGGGGACTGGGATGTGTCCCGTAAACCAGTGGGGACTGGGATGGGTGCCATAAACTGGTGGGGAGTGGGAGGGGTCCCCCAAACCAGTGGGGACTGGGAGGGGTCCCCTAAACCAATGGGGACTGGGATCTGTCCCCATAAACCAGTGGGGACTGGGATGGGTGCCACAAACTGGTGGGGACTGGGATGGGTCCCCACAAACTAGTGGGGACTGGGAGGGGTCCCCCAAACTGGTGGGGACGGGGATGGGTGTCCCCCAAACCAATGGGGACTGGGAGGGGTCCCCCAAACCTGTGGGGACTGGGATGTGTCCCATAAACTGGTGGGGACTGGGACGGGTCCCCCCAAACCGGTGGGGACTGGGAGGGGTGCCCTAAACCGATGGGGACTGGGATGTGTCCCATAAACCAGTGGGGACTGGGATGGGTGTCATAAACTGGTGGGGACTGGGATGTGTCCCATAAACCGGTGGGGACTGGGATGGGGTCCCCCAAACCAATGGGGACTGGGAGGGGTCCCATAAACCAGTGGGGACTGGGATGTGTCCCATAAACCAGTGGGGACTGGGAGGGGTTCACCAAACCAGTGGGGACTGGGATGTGTCCCATAAACCAGTTTCCAGCTGGATTCTGTCTCTAATTAGCCCAATTATCCCATTCCCAGCTGCATTCTGTCTCTAATTAGCTTAATTATCCCATTCCCAGCTGCATTCTGTCTCTAATTAGCTTAATTATCCCATTCCCAGCTGGATTCTGGCCCAGCCGGACTCCGGCTTCTCGGACCTGGAGAAGAAGCTGAAGAGCTTTGCCCAGAAGAGCTCGGTGCTCAAGGAGGTTCTGCTGGAGTTCAAAGGTCAGCCCCAAAATCCCCCTTTTTCCACCCAAAGCGGATCCCATTGATGCACAAATGGAACCAAATAACAGTGGTTTGCCCCCGTTTTTTTTTCCCCAGAAAACCTGCGTTTCGAGCTGGAAAACGACACAGGTGAGGAAACTGATAGCGGAGATGGGCCAGAGGGGACACAAAGCCCTTTAGGGACCCCAAAATCCCTCTATAGGGCCCCAAAATCCCTTTATGGGGCCCAAAATCCCTTTATGGGCCCCAAAATCCCTTTATAGGGCCTAAAAACACCTTTATAGGACCCAATATCCCTTTATAGGACCCCAAAATCCCTTTATGTGGCCCAAAAATCCCTTTATGGGCCCCAAAAATCCCTTTATGGGCCCCCAAAATCCCTTTATGGGCCCCCAAAATCCCTTTATAGGGCCTAAAAACACCTTTATAGGACCCTAAATCCCTTTATGGGGCCCAAAAATCCCTCTATAGGCCCCCAAAATCCATTCATGGGCCCCCAAAAATCCCTTTATGGGGCCCAAAAATCCCTTTATAGGGCCCAGGCTGAGCTTAGGGCGCCCAGGCTGAGCTTACGGCGCCCAGGCTGAGCTTACGGCGCCCAAGCTGAGCTTACGGCGCCCAGGCTGAGCTTACGGCGCCCAGGCTGAGCTTACGGCGCCCAAGCTGGGCATATGGCGCCCAAGCTGAGTTTAGGGCGCCCAGGCTGAGTTTACGGCGCCCAGGCTGAGTTTACGGCGCCCAAGCTGAGTGTATGGCGCCTAAGCTGAGCTTACGGCGCCCAGGCTGAGTGTATGGCGCCTAAGCTGAGCTTACGGCACCCAGGCTGAGCTTAAGGCGCCCAGGCTGAGCTTAAGGCATCCAAGCTGAGCGTATGGCGCCCAAGCTGAGTTTAAGGCACTCAAGCTGAGCTTACGGCGCCCAAGCTGAGCTTACGGCGCCCAAGCTGAGCTTACGGCGCCCAAGCTGAGCTTATGGCGCCCAAGCTGAGCTTATGGCACTCAAGTTGAGCTTACTGCGCCCAAGCTGACTTTATGGCGCTCAAGCTGAGCTTACGGCGCCCAAGCTGAGCTTATGGCGCCCAAACTGACCTTAAAGGCCCAAAATCCATTAATGGGCCCTACGAAGGGATTTTTAGGCCCTAAACCTAGCTTAACCCCCCCCGCCCCGAGCAGCGTTAACCATTCCATACCCATTATTGAATTCCCTTTGTATTTGTAACGTCCGTCAGGCGATCTGTCCCTGGACCCCGAGACTGCCAACCCCTACCTGGTCCTGTCCGAGGACAAACGCAGCGTCCGGCTCCGCGGGGCCCCCCAGGACCTGCCCCCCAACCCCAAACGCTTCGACTTCTCCTTCTCGGTGCTGGCCAGCGAGGGTTTCTCCTCAGGCCGCCATTATTGGGAGGTGGAGGTGGGCGATGGCGAGAGTTGGGTCTTGGGCGCCGCGCGCGAGTCCGTGCGGAGGAAGGAGAAGATCGACTTCGCCCCCGAGGAGGGGATCTGGGCCATCGGGTTAAACTGGAAAGGGAAGAACTGGGACCAGTATCAGGCTTTCACGTCCCCGGAGACGCCGCTATCGTTGTGCGAGCGCCCGCGCAAGATCGGCGTCTACCTGGATTACGAGGGCGGTTGGGTGGCGTTCTACAACGCCGACAACATGGCGCCCATCTTCACCTTCACCGCCGCCTTCTCCGAGAGGGTGTTCCCCTTCTTCTGGCTCTTCTACGTGGGGTCGTCCCTCTCCCTTTGTAATTAAGGAGGCGCTGTTAATTTTCCCGCCTTTTTCGGGCCCTCTCGCTTCGCCGCAAACGCCCCCGAATTTCAACCTTTGCCCTCGCGTTTCATTTTCTGTCGCGTTTACGAGTTTTCGCTTTAATTTTTCTGTCACAAATTTCGAGTCTTTTTTTTTGGGGACGCAACTCCACATATTTTTGGTTCATTTTGTTGGGGTTTGTGTGGAAAACGGGGCGAAAAAGCCGCTTTTTGGGGTTATTTTACCCACCCACCCGCCATGTTTTGCCGCCTCGAGAGGCCTCATTTTTCTGTCAAATTTACACATTTTGAGCCTTTTTGCTTAAATTTTTCTGTCACAAATTTCAAGTATTTTTGGGGGGTTATTCCCACAATTCCACGTGGTTTGGGTTCATCTTTTTGGGGTTAAAATGGGGCGAAAAAGCCGCTTTTTGGGGTACTTCATACCCACCTCACCCGCCATTTTTTGACGCCTCAAGAGGCCTCAATTTTCTGTCAAATTTACACATTTTGAGTCTTTTCGCTTTAATTTTTCAGTCACAAATTTCGAGTCTTTTTTTGGGGACGCAACTCCACATATTTTTGGTTCATTTTGTTGGGATTTGTGTGGAAAACGGGGCGAAAAAGCTGCTTTTCAGGGTTATTTTACCCACCCCACCCGCCATTTTTTGGCGCCTCAAGAGGCCTCATTTTTCCATCAAATTTACACATTTTGAGTCTTTTTGCTTTAATTTTTCAGTCACAAATTTCAAGTCTTTTTTTGGGATGTGACTTCACGTATTTTGGGTTCATTTTGTTGGGATTTGTGTGGAAAATGGGGCGAAAAAGCCGCTTTTTGGGGTTATTTTACCCACCCACCCGCCATGTTTTGCCGCCTCAAGAGGCCTCAATTTTCTGTCAAATTTACACATTTTGAGTCTTTTTGCTTTAATTTTTCAGTCACAAATTTCGAGTCTTTTTTTTGGGACGTGACTTCACATATTTTGGGTTCATTTTGTTGGGGTTTGTGTGGAAAATGGGGCGAAAAAGCCGCTTTTTGGGGTTATTTTACCCACCCACCCGCCATGTTTTGGCGCCTCAAGAGGCCTCATTTTTCTGTCAAATTTACACATTTTGAGCCTTTTTGCTTTAATTTTTCTGTCACAAATTTTAAGGATTTTTAGGGGGGTATTCCCACAATTCCACGTGGTTTGGGTTCATCTTTTTGGGGTTAAAACGGGGCGAAAAAGCTGCTTTTTGGGGTACTTCATACCCACCCCACCCACCATTTTTTGGCGCCTCAAGAGGCCTCATTTTTCTGTCAAATTTACACATTTTGAGTCTTTTTGCTTTAATTTTTCAGTCACAAATTTCGAGTCTTTTTTTTTGGGACGTGACTTCACATATTTTTGGTTCATTTTGTTGGGATTTGTGTGGAAAACGGGGCGAAAAAGCTGCTTTTTGGGTTTATTTTACCCACCCCACCCGCCATGTTTTGGCGCCTCAAGAGGCCTCATTTTTCTGTCAAATTTACACATTTTGAGTCTTTTTGCTTTAATTTTTCAGTCACAAATTTCGAGTCTTTTTTTTGGGACGTGACTTCACATATTTTGGGTTCATTTTGTTGGGATTTGTGTGGAAAATGGGGCGAAAAAGCCGCTTTTTGGGGTTATTTTACCCACCCACCCGCCATGTTTTGCCGCCTCAAGAGGCCTCAATTTTCTGTCAAATTTACACATTTTGAGTCTTTTTGTGTTAATTTTTCTGTCACAAATTTCGAGTCTTTTTTTGGGGACGCAACTCCACATATTTTGGGTTCATTTTGTTGGGATTTGTGTGGAAAACGGGGCAAAAAAGCCACTTTTTGGGGTTATTTTACCCACCCACCCGCCATTT
The DNA here is from genome assembly GCF_036013475.1 of Columba livia. NCBI lineage: Eukaryota > Metazoa > Chordata > Aves > Columbiformes > Columbidae > Columba > Columba livia. The sequence goes on along the minus strand of NC_088633.1, from coordinate 231,298 downwards.
TTTGCCGCCTCAGAATCCCCAAACCCGCGTGAGGTAAAAGGGACGAAAAAGCCGCTTTTTGGGGTGAAAAAGGGGGAATTTGGGGTTTTTTGGGGAGGGGGTGATCCCGGCCAGGCCGGAACGTCGCGAGTTTTGGGGATTTTGGGGAAATTTGGGGGCAAAGCCTTGATTTTGGGGGCGATCCCGCGATTTGACCCCGCGAGGCTGTTCCGTCCCTGTCGCTCTTTAGTGCGAAATTAAAGTTGCTGTGCGAAAAATAATAAGTAAAAAAACCCGAAAATCCTGCGATTTGGTGTTTTTCTGGGGATTTTGGGGGCGTTTTGGGGCCTTTTTTTTGGGGGGTTGGGCTTTTTGGGGAGATTTTTGGGCCTTTTTTGGGAGTTTTTTGGGCAATTTGGGGGGAGTCTGGGGGTATTTGGGGGGTTTTGGGGAATTTTAGGGGGTTTTTGGTGGATATTGGGGCCTTTTGGGGGCCTTTTTGGGGGATTTTGGGTGTTTTTTTGGTCTTTTTTGGGGTGTTTGGGCATTTTTGGGGGTTTTCTGGGGCATTTTTGGGGGGTTTTTGGCCTTTTTGGTTGGTTTCCGGGGCCGTTTTGGGGGAATTTTCGGGCCTTTTTGGGGATTTTGGGGCCTTTTTTGGGAGATTTTGGGGGGTTTGGGGGCTTTTTTGGGGGGTTTTGGGGCCTTTTTGGGGGGTTTTTAGGCCTTTTTGGGGGATTTTGGGCATTTGGGGGGATTTTGGGGCCTTTTTGGGGGGAATTTTTGGCCTTTTTAGGGGGAATTTGGGGCCTTTTTGGGGGATTTTTGGGCCGTTTTGGGGGATTTTGGGCATTTGGGGGGATTTTGGGGCCTTTTTGGGGGGATTTTGGGGCCTTTTGGAGGGTTTTGGGGCCCTTTTTGGCGGAGTTCTGGGCCATTTTGGGGGGTTTCTGGGCCTTTTTTGGGGGATTTTTGGGCATTTTTAGGGGATATCGGGGCATTTTGGGGAGTTTTGGGGCCTTTTTGGGGGGATTTTGGGGCCATTTTAGGGGTTTCTGGGGCCATTTTGGGGGGTTTTGGGACCTTTTTAGAGGTTTTTTGGGGGGATTTTGGGCCTTTTTGGGGGGTTATTTGGGCCTTTTGGGGGGATTTTGGGGCCGTTTTAGGGGTTTCTGGGGCCTTTTAGGGGAGGTTTTGGTCTTTTTGTGGGGTTTTTCTGGGCCTTTCTGGGGGATTTTGGGCCATTTAGGGGGATTTTCGGGCCTTTTGGGGGGTTTTGGGGCCTTTTTGGGGGGATTTTGGGGCCTTTTGGGGGGGATTTTGGGGTTTAAATGTGGGGTGAGTGATTGTTTTAATAATAATCAACGGAATAAAATATCATTTAATGAATAAAATAATACGTAAAGGTTGGAATAAAAGGCTGAAAACGGCGACTTTGGTGCCGAAAGCGCCGATTTTGGTGCCGAAACCGCCGAGATTTTGGTGCCGAAACCGCTGATTTTGGTGTGGAAAACGCCGATTTTGGGGCTGAAAACGGCCGATTTTGGGGCTGAAAACGCCGATTTTGGGGCTGAAAACGCCGATTTTGGGGCTGAAAACGGCTGATTCTGGGGCTGAAAACGCCAATTTTGGTGCTGAAAACGCCAATTTGGGTGCAGAAAACTCCAATTTTGATGTCGAAACCATCGATTTTGGTGACAAAAACACCGATTTTGGTGCCAAAACCGCTGATTTTGGTGCTGAAAACGCCGATTCTGGTGCCGAAACTGCCGATTTTGTTGCGGAAAATGCCGATTTTGGGGCTGAAAACGCCGATTTGGATGCGGAAACCGCTGATTTTAGTGCTGAAAACGGCTGATTCTGGTGCTAAAAACGCTGATTTTGGTGTGGAAAATGCCAATTCTGGTGCTAAAAATGCTGATTTTGGTGCTGAAAACGGCTGATTCTGGTGCTAAAAACGCCGATTTTGGTGCCGAAACTGCTGATTTTGGTGCGGAAAATGCCGATTTTGGGGCTGAAAACGCCGATTTGGATGCGGAAACCGCTGATTTTAGTGCTGAAAACGCCAATTCTTGTGCTGAAAACGCCAATTTTGGTGCTGAAAACGCCAATTCTGGTGCGGAAAAGGCCGATTTTGGTGCGGAAAAGGCCGATTTTGGTGCGGAAAACGGCGCGTTTTGTCGCGGAGCGCGGCGCTTTTTGGCGGGCGGGGGTCAGAGGGCGCTGTCCGTCTGTCCGGCCGCCCCCCCGGGGTGGCTCTTACTCTTGTGCGCGGTGACGTTGTCGCGCTTCTCGAACCTCTTGCCGCAGATGTCGCAGGGGAAGGCGTAGGAGGCGGCGGCGCCATGTTTGCGCATGTGCCAGTTGAGAGAGGCCTTCTGGCGGCACGTGAAGCCGCACACCTCGCACCTGCCGAAAATGGGGAAAAACGGGGAAAATGAGGGATTAGTGAGGGGGTTTGGGGGGGGGAAATGGGAAAATAGGGGGTGGGGATGGGGTTTGGGGGGAAAATGGGGGAAAAATGGGGAAAAAAGGGGAAAAAATGGGGTTTGAGGAGGGAAATGTGAAGAGATTAGGGACGGGGATTGAGGGGGAAATGGGGATTAAGAGCAGAGTGTGAGGTAAAAAATGTGAAATAAAGGGATTAAGAGGAAAGTGTGAGGTAAAAAATGTAAAATTAAGGGGTTAGGGATGGGATTTGAGGTGAAAATGTTAAATAAAGGGATTAGGGATGGGGTTTGGGGGGAAAAATGTGAAGTAAAGGGATTAGGGCTGGGATTTGAAGTAAAGAAAATGAAAAAGAGGGATCAAAGTCAAGATTTGAGGTGAAAGAGAAAGGGATTAACCCCAGGGTTTGAGGTGAAAGAGAACCGGATTAAACCCAGGATTTGAGGTGAAACAGAACGGGATTAACCCAGGGTTTGAGGTGAAACAGAACGGGATTAAGCCAGGGTTTGAGGAGAAACAGAACCAGATTAAGCCAGGGTTTGAGGTGAAACAGAACCAGATTAAGCCCAGGGTTTGAGGAGAAACAGAACCAGATTAACCCCAGGGTTTGAGGTGAAACAGAACCGGATTAAGCCAGGGTTTGAGGTGAAACAGAACCGGATTAACCCAGGGTCTGAGGTGAAACAGAACCGGATTAACCCAGGGTCTGAGGTGAAACAGAACCGGATTAACCCAGGGTTTGAGGTGAAACAGAACCGGATTAACCCAGGGTTTGAGGTGAAACAGAACGGGATTAAGCCCAGGGTTTGAGGTGAAACAGAACCGGATTAAGCCCAGGGTTTGAGGTGAAACAGAACCGGATTAAGCCAGGGTTTGAGGTGAAACAGAACCGGATTAAGCCAGGGTTTGAGGTGAAACAGAACCGGATTAACCCCAGGGTTTGAGGTGAAACAGAACCGGATTAACCCCAGGGTTTGAGGTGAAACAGAACCGGATTAACCCAGGGTCTGAGGTGAAACAGAACCAGATTAAACCCAGGGTTTGAGGTGAAACAGAACCAGATTAAACCCAGGGTTTGAGGTGAAACAGAACCAGATTAAACCCAGGGTCTGAGGTGAAACAGAACCAGATTAAACCCAGGGTTTGAGGTGAAACAGAACGGGATTAACCCCAGGGTTTGAGGTGAAACAGAACGGGATTAAACCCAGGGTTTGAGGTGAAACAGAACCGGATTAAGCCAGGGTTTGAGGTGAAACAGAACCGGATTAACCCAGGGTCTGAGGTGAAACAGAACCAGATTAAACCCAGGGTTTGAGGTGAAACAGAACCGGATTAACCCAGGGTTTGAGGTGAAACAGAACCGGATTAACCCAGGGTTTGAGGTGAAACAGAACGGGATTAAGCCCAGGGTTTGAGGTGAAACAGAACCGGATTAAGCCCAGGGTTTGAGGTGAAACAGAACCGGATTAAGCCAGGGTTTGAGGTGAAACAGAACCGGATTAAGCCAGGGTTTGAGGTGAAACAGAACCGGATTAACCCCAGGGTTTGAGGTGAAACAGAACCGGATTAACCCCAGGGTTTGAGGTGAAACAGAACCGGATTAACCCAGGGTCTGAGGTGAAACAGAACCAGATTAAACCCAGGGTTTGAGGTGAAACAGAACGGGATTAACCCCAGGGTTTGAGGTGAAACAGAACGGGATTAAGCCCAGGGTTTGAGGTGAAACAGAACCGGATTAAGCCCAGGGTTTGAGGTGAAACAGAACCGGATTAAGCCAGGGTTTGAGGTGAAACAGAACCGGATTAAGCCAGGGTTTGAGGTGAAACAGAACCGGATTAACCCCAGGGTTTGAGGTGAAACAGAACCGGATTAACCCCAGGGTTTGAGGTGAAACAGAACCGGATTAACCCAGGGTCTGAGGTGAAACAGAACCAGATTAAACCCAGGGTTTGAGGTGAAACAGAACGGGATTAACCCCAGGGTTTGAGGTGAAACAGAACGGGATTAACCCCAGGGTTTGAGGTGAAACAGAACCGGATTAAGCCAGGGTTTGAGGTGAAACAGAACCGGATTAAGCCAGGGTTTGAGGTGGAACAGAACCGGATTAAGCCCAGGGTTTGAGGTGGAACAGAACCGGATTAAGCCCAGGGTTTGAGGTGGAACAGAACGGGATTAAGCCAGGGTTTGAGGTGAAACAGAACCGGATTAAGCCAGGGTCTGAGGTGAAACAGAACCGGATTAAGCCCAGGATTTGAGGTGAAACAGAACCGGATTAACCCCAGGGTTTGAGGTGAAACAGAACCGGATTAACCCAGGGTTTGAGGTGAAACAGAACCGGATTAACCCAGGGTTTGAGGTGAAACAGAACGGGATTAACCCCAGGGTTTGAGGTGGAACAGAACCGGATTAAGCCAGGGTTTGAGGTGAAACAGAACCGGATTAAGCCAGGGTTTGAGGTGAAACAGAACCGGATTAACCCAGGGTTTGAGGTGGAACAGAACCGGATTAACCCAGGGTTTGAGGTGACGGAGGTGCAGAGGGGATGAGGGGCAGGGTCTGGGGTTTGGGGTGAGGGGTTTGCTGTGCCCGGGTCGCACTGCAGCGGCTTCTCCCCGGTGTGGATGCGCCGGTGGATCAGGAGGTTGCTGCTGGTGCGGAACGGGCGGGCGCAGAACTCGCAGATGTAGTCGCGTTGGTCTGCGAAACAACCCGAAAATGGGGGGTCAGGGGGTGCAATGGGGTGATGGGGACCCCAGGGATGGAGCAATGGGGTGATGGGGACCCCAGGGATGGAGCAATGGGGTGATGGGGACCCCTGGGATGGAGCAATGGGGTGATGGGGACCCCTGGGATGGAGCAATGGGGTATGGGGGACCCCAGGGATGGAGCAATGGGGTGATGGGGACCCCAGGGATGGAGCAGTGGGGTGATGGGGACCCCAGGGATGGAGCAATGGGGTATGGGGGGCCCCAGGGATGGAGCAATGGGGTATGGGGGGCCCCAGGGATGGAGCAATGAGGTGATGGGGACCCCAGGGATGGAGCAATGGGGTATGGGGACCCCAGGGATGGAGTAGTGGGGTGATGGGGACCCCAGGGATGGAGCAATGGGGTATGGGGGACCCCAGGGATGGAGCAGTGGGGTGATGGGGACCCCAGGGATGGAGTAGTGGGGTGATGGGGACCCCAGGGATGGAGCAATGGGGTGATGGGGACCCCAGGGATGGAGCAATGGGGTGATGGGGACCCCTGGGATGGAGCAATGGGGTGATGGGGACCCCTGGGATGGAGCAATGGGGTATGGGGGACCCCAGGGATGGAGCAATGGGGTGATGGGGACCCCAGGGATGGAGCAGTGGGGTGATGGGGACCCCAGGGATGGAGCAATGGGGTATGGGGGGCCCCAGGGATGGAGCAATGGGGTATGGGGGGCCCCAGGGATGGAGCAATGAGGTGATGGGGACCCCAGGGATGGAGCAATGGGGTATGGGGACCCCAGGGATGGAGTAGTGGGGTGATGGGGACCCCAGGGATGGAGCAATGGGGTATGGGGGACCCCAGGGATGGAGCAGTGGGGTGATGGGGACCCCAGGGATGGAGTAGTGGGGTGATGGGGACCCCAGGGATGGAGCAGTGGGGTGATGGGGACCCCAGGGATGGAGCAATGGGGTGATGGGGACCCCAGGGATGGAGCAATGAGGTGATGGGGACCCCTGGGATGGAGCAATGGGGTGATGGGGACCCCAGGGATGGAGCAATGAGGTGATGGGGGACCCCAGGGATGGAGCAATGGGGTGATGGGGACCCCAGGGATGGAGCAATGGGGTGATGGGGACCCCAGGGATGGAGCAATGGGGTGATGGGGACCCCAGGGATGGAGCAATGAGGTGATGGGGGACCCCAGGGATGGAGCAATGAGGTGATGGGGACCCCTGGGATGGAGCAATGGGGTGATGGGGACCCCAGGGATGGAGCAATGGGGTGATGGGGACGCCAGGGATGGAGCAATGGGGTGATGGGGACGCCAGGGATGGAGCAATGGGGTGATGGGGACCCCTGGGATGGAGCAATGGGGTGATGGGGACCCCTGGGATGGAGCAATGAGATGATGGGGACCCCTGGGATGGAGCAATGGGGTGATGGGGGACCCCAGGGATGGAGCAATGGGGTGATGGGGGACCCCTGGGATGGAGCAATGAGGTGATGGGGACCCCAGGGATGGAGCAATGGGGTGATGGGGACCCCAGGGATGGAGCAATGGGGTGATGGGGACACCAGGGATGGAGCAATGGGGTATGGGGGACCCCTGGGATGGAGCAATGAGGTGATGGGGGACCCCAGGGATGGAGCAATGGGGTGATGGGGGACCCCTGGGATGGAGCAATGGGGTGATGGGGGACCCCTGGGATGGAGCAATGGGGTGATGGGGACACCAGGGATGGAGCAATGGGGTGATGGGGACACCAGGGATGGAGCAATGGGGTGATGGGGACCCCAGGGATGGAGCAATGGGGTGATGGGGGACCCCTGGGATGGAGCAATGGGGTGATGGGGGACCCCTGGGATGGAGCAATGGGGTGATGGGGACCCCAGGGATGGAGCAATGGGGTGATGGGGACCCCAGGGATGGAGCAATGGGGTGATGGGGGACCCCAGGGATGGAGCAATGGGGTGATGGGGACCCCAGGGATGGAGCAATGGGGTGATGGGGACCCCTGGGATGGAGCAATGAGGTGATGGGGACCCCAGGGATGGAGCAATGGGGTATGGGGGACCCCTGGGATGGAGCAGTGGGGTGATGGGGACCCCAGGGATGGAGCAATGGGGTGATGGGGACCCCAGGGATGGAGCAATGGGGTGATGGGGACCCCAGGGATGGAGCAATGGGGTATGGGGGACCCCAGGGATGGAGCAATGGGGTGATGGGGACCCCAGGGATGGAGCAATGGGGTATGGGGGACCCCAGGGATGGAGCAATGGGGTGATGGGGACCCCAGGGATGGAGCAATGGGGTGATGGGGACCCCTGGGATGGAGCAATGGGGTGATGGGGGACCCCAGGGATGGAGCAATGGGGTGATGGGGGACCCCTGGGATGGAGCAATGGGGTGATGGGGGACCCCTGGGATGGAGCAATGGGGTGATGGGGACACCAGGGATGGAGCAATGGGGTGATGGGGACCCCAGGGATGGAGCAGTGGGGTGATGGGGACCCCAGGGATGGAGCAGTGGGGTGATGGGGACCCCAGGGATGGAGCAATGGGGTTATGGGGACCCCAGGGATGGAGCAGTGGGGTATGGGGGACCCCTGGGATGGAGCAGTGGGGTATGGGGGACCCCTGGGATGGAGCAATGGGGTCTGGGGGACCCCAGGGATGGAGCAGTGGGGTGATGGGGACCCCAGGGATGGAGCAGTGGGGTGATGGGGACCCCTGGGATGGAGCAATGAGGTATGGGGGACCCCAGGGATGGAGCAGTGGGGTGATGGGGACCCCTGGGATGGAGCAATGAGGTGACGGGGACCCCAGGGATGGAGCAATGGGGTGATGGGGACCCCAGGGATGGAGCAGTGGGGTGATGGGGACCCCAGGGATGGAGCAGTGGGGTGATGGGGACCCCTGGGATGGAGCAGTGGGGTGATGGGGACCCCTGGGATGGAGCAATGGGGTGATGGGGACCCCAGGGATGGAGCAATGGGGTATGGGGGACCCCAGGGATGGAGCAGTGGGGTAAATTTGGGAATTTGGGGTGCAAATTGGGTTGAATTTTGGCGTTTTTGGGGCGCCACCTCACCGCTGTGCAGCTTCTCGTGCTCCTTGAGGTGCTTCTTGAAGTTGAAGGATTTGCCGCAGCCGGGTTGGGAGCAGGCGAAGGTTTTCTGGTGCACGTGCTGGTACTTCTGGTGGTGCTGCCGCGTTTTGGGGAGAAAACCGGCCAAATTGAGCAAAAATAGGCATTTTTAGGACCCGTTTCCCCCCACGTTTCGCCCCCCAAGTTCCTCACATTCAGATATTGGCGGTTGGAGAAGATTTTGCCGCAGCCGGCGAAGTCGCACAGGAGGATCTCGCGTTTCGCCGCTTTCCTGTGAGTAAAAATAGGGGAAAAAGCACAATTTTTGGGGAAAAAAACCACAGTTTTGGTCAATTTGGTGCATCACAACATCAGCATTTCTTCCCCGCCCCCGAAAAATGGGGTTAAGGGAATTAAAACCCTTTCAGGAGAAGATTAAGCCTCATTAATTTTATTATATTATTAAACTAAATTAGCTTCAAACTCACTTAAGACTCACTTGAAACTCACTTGAAACTCACTTGAAACTCACTTGAAACTCACTTGAAACTCACTTGAAACTCACTGAAACCTCCCTTAAACCTCCCTTAAACCTCCCTTAAAACCCCCTTAAAACCCCCTTAAACGTCAATTAAACCTCACTTAAACCTCAAATGTCACTTAAACCTCACTTAAAACTCACTTAAACGTCACTTAAATCTCACTTAAATGTCACTTAAAACTCCCTTAAAACTCACTTAAACGTCACTTAAAACTCCCTTAAAACTCCCTTAAACGTCACTTAAAACTCCCTTAAACGTCACTTAAAACTCCCTTAAAACTCCCTTAAACGTCACTTAAAACTCCCTTAAACGTCAATTAAACCTCACTTAAACCTCAAACATCACTTAAACGTCACTTAAACGTCACTTAAACGTCACTTAAACGTCACTTAAATCTCACTTAAAACTCCCTTAAAACTCACTTAAACGTCACTTAAACGTCACTTAAACGTCACTTAAACGTCACTTAAACGTCACTTAAACGTCACTTAAACGTCACTTAAAACCCCCTTAAACGTCAGTTAAACCTCACTTAAACCTCACTTAAAACTCACTTAAACGTCACCTAAATCTCACTTAAAACTCCCTTAAAACTCACTTAAACGTCACTTAAACGTCACTTAAACGTCACTTAAACGTCACTTAAACGTCACTTAAACGTCACTTAAACGTCACTTAAAACTCCCTTAAAACTCCCTTAAAACTCCCTTAAACGCCACTTAAACGCCACTTAAACGCCACTTAAACGCCACTTAAATGCCACTTAAACGCCACTTAAACGCCACTTAAAATTCTAAAAACTTAATGAAATGATCAAATTAACCTGATTCTCTTGGGGCCGATCTGCGCCGCGTCCTCGTCGCCCGCCTGCTCTCGCCTCCCGCACCTGAAATTTGGGGATAAAACCCCCAAAATGAGGCAAATTTTAGTCCCCAAGCTCCGAGTCGTCACCCAGTGTCAAAAATTGAGTCGTCTGTGGTCATTATCGGGTCATCCCCGACTAAGATTTGATGTTTATTGGCCCCAATGTCCCCAGTGTGACTCACCCGAGGCGTCCGAGCTTCTCCTCTGGGCTGGGCTTGCTTAGGCCAGGCTTGCTTAGGCTGGGCTCACTTAGGCTGGGCTCAACTGGCGGCTCCTCCTTGACGACTTTCTTGCGGGTTCTTGGTTGGTTTTGTCGGCGTTTGGGTTGCGAGTCACTGCGGGAGGAGACGCGAGATGATTGGATCTGGTGGGACATGATAGGACAATGTAGGACGTTGGTTGGACACAGTTGGCCATGGGAGGACATTGGTTGGAGGTGGTTGGCCACGGTAGGCCATTGGTTGGCCATCGCTGGCCATGGTAGGCCATTGGTTGGCCATGATAGGCCTTGGTTGGCCATGATAGGCCTTGGTTGGCCATGATAGGCCTTGGTTGGACACAGTTGGTCATGGTAGGACATTGGTTGGCCATGGTAGGCCATTGGTTGGCCATGGTAGGCCATTGGTTGGCCATGGTAGGCCTTGGTTGGCCATTGGTTGGCCATTGGTTGGACACAGTTGGTCATGGTAGGACATTGGTTGGCCGTGGTTGGCCATTGGTTAATGTGGTTGGCCATGGTAGGACATTGGTTGGCCATGGTAGGTCATTGGTAGGTCATGGTAGGCCATTGGTTAACGTGGTTGGCCATGGTAGGACATTGTTTGGCCACGGTAGGCCTTGGTTGGCCACGGTAGGCCACTGGTTGGCCATGGTAGGCCACTGGTTGGCCATGGTAGGCCACTGGTTAATGTGGTTGGCATGGTAAGCCATTGGTTGGCCATGGTAGAACATTGGTTGGCCATTGGTTGGCCGGGGTAGGCCATTGGTTAATGTGGTTGGCCATGGTTGGCCATTGGTTGGCCACTGGTTAATCTGGTTGGCATAGTAAGCCATTGGTTGGCCATGGTAGAACATTGGTTGGCCATTGGTAGGCCATTGGTTGGCCATTGGTAGGCCATTGGTTAACGTGGTTGGCCAGGGTAGGCCATTGGTTGGCCAGGGTAGGCCATTGGCTAATGTGGTTGGCCATGGTTGGCCATTGGTTAATGTGGTTGGCCATGGTTGGCCATGGTAGGCCATTGGTTGGCCATTGGTTGGCCATTGGTTGGCCACAACTGGCCACGGCTGAAGGTGATTGGCCACGCTTGACCACAGCAGGACACTGATTGGCCGCGGCCAGACCTCACCTGCCAACGGACGGCTGGTAGTTCTCATCGCGCGGGTCATCGGCGTAGGCGAGGTCATCATTGACGTCATTGCTGATGTCATCATTGGTGTCATCACCGATGTCATCGCAAACATCATCATCCCCCCGAGGCTCCGCCCCCTCCGCGCTGCAGGAACCCGCTCGTTAATTACAGGAACCCCCCGTTCATTATGGGAGCTCCTCGTTAACCCCGTGAGGACCCAACGGAACCTTCCGGAGAATCTGCGGGTGCCACCAACTCACCTCCCGTCCCCGTCCGACCGCGGCGGCTCCCGGGGACCTGGGGGGACACGAGGGGGTCGGTTGATGCGCCCGCTGTCCAATGAGAACCCCAAAACGGGGTCAGCGGGGCTGGGGGGACCCTGGGACCGGGGGAGCGGGTGACACGGGCCCAAACAGCTCCAAGGTTTGAAATTTGGGCTGCAAACCAGCTCCAAAGTCGGACTTTTTGGGGTGAAATCCACTCACCGGTGTCATCGGCGGTGACGCCAACGGCATCGCCGCCGTCTCGTGGTTCGTCCCCCGCGGGCGATCGGGCGGCCAAGCGCCCCCCGGTGTCCTCGGGGCGCTGGCAGGTGGTGACGTCGGCGGTGATGTCATTGGTGATGTCACTGAGGCGCCAGGAGAAGCTGTGCCCGGCCACACACGCCCACTCCAGCGAGCCCAGGGAGTGCGGGGGCCCCGGGGGGGGCTGAACGGCCGGGACGAAGGAGCAGGAGCGCCCGTGGCCGTGGGACAGAGCGACCAGGCGCTGCAGGGACCCCGGCGACGGCGCCGCTGCAACACAGCGCCACGCGGTAAAGTGTGGGGGGACAGTTGAAGTTTTGGGGGGAAATTTGGGATTTTGGGGGAATACAAAATTTTGGGGGAAATTTGGAATTTTGGGGGAAAATCTGGAGTTTTTGGGGAATTTGGAATTTTGGAGGAATTTGACATTTTGGGGGAAAATTTGGAATTTTGGGGAAATTTGGAATTTTTGGGGAATTTGAAATTTTTGGGGAATTTGAAATTTTTGGGGAATTTGAAATTTAAGATAAAAATGAAATTTTAGGGGAAAATTTCAAATTTTAGGGGAAAATTTCAAATTTTAGGGGAAAATTGGAAGTTTTTGATAAAAATTGGCATTTGGGTAAATTTGAAATTTTAGGGAAGAATTGCAATTTGGGGGAAATTTGGAATTTTGGGGGAAATTTGAAATTTTGGAGGAATTTGGAATTTTGGAGGAATTTGGAATTTTGGAGGAATTTGGAATTTAAGAAGAAAATTTCAAATTTTAGGGGAAATTTCAAATTTTAGGGGAAAATTGGAAGTTTTTGATAAAAAAATTGGCATTTGAGTAAATTTGAAATTTTAGGGGAGAATTGCAATTTGGGGGAAAGTTTGAAATTTTGGGGGAAATTTGGAATTTGGGGGAAATTTGGAATTTTGGGGGAAATTTGGAATTTAAGATAAAAATTTGAAATTTAAGGAGAAAATTTCAAATTTTAGGGGAAATTTCAAATTTTCAATTAAAAAATGGAATTTGGGTAAATTTGAAATTTTAGGGGAGAAATGCAATTTGGGGGAAAATTTGAAATTTGGGGGAAATTTGGAATTTCTGGGAAAATTTGAAATTTAAGATAAAAATTTGAGATTTTAGGAGAAAATTTGAAATTTTAGGGGAGAATTTGAAATTTTTGATAAAAAATTGGAATTTGGGTAAATTTGAAATTTCAGGGGAGATTTGAAATTTTGGGAGAAAATTTGAACTTTTGGGAGAAAATTCAAAATTTGGGGAAAATCCAAAATTTAAGATCAAAATATGAAATTTTAGGAGAAAATCTGAAATTTTAGGTTAAAAATTGAAATTGGATAAATTTGAAATTTTAGGGGAAAATTGCAATTTTGGGAGAAAATTTGAACTTTTAGGAGAAAATTCAAAATTTTGGGGGAAATTCGGAGTTTTGGGGCAAATTCAAAATTTAAGATAAAAATTTGAAATTTTAGGGGAAAACTTGAAATTTACGATTAAAAATTGAAATTTTGGGTGAATTCAAAATTTTGGGGGAAATTCAAAATTTTGGGGGAAAATTTGAAATTTTTGGGGAAAATTTGAAATTTTAGGGGGAAATCTGGAATTGTAGCAAAAATCCAAAATTTTGGCAAAACCTCCAAATTTTAATGGAAATTCAAATTTTTTGCAAACCCTCAAAATTTTAGGGGAAAATACAGAATTTTAGGAGAAAATGCAAAATTTAGGGTGAAAAAGGTGAAATTTGAGGCAAGAAACAGAGCAAAATAGGAATTTCGGGGTGATAAACGCCTCAAAATTGGAAATTTTGGGTGGAAACCACCTCCAAATTTTGAATTTTGGGGCAAAAACCTCTCGAATTTTCAGGTGAAAACCAGCTCAAAATGTCAATTTGAGGGTGAAAAGCAGCTCAACGTTTCAATTTGTGGGTGAGCAACTTGCCCAAATCAGCTCAAATCTACCCCAAAATGTCAATTCTCACCCTCAAATCTCCAATGGATATTCCCCAAATTCCCACTGTTTCCCCCCATTGTGGTTCCTGTTTCTCTGGGATCTTCTCTTGCCCAAACCCGCTTGTTTTAGCCCCAAAATGCGAGGGTTGGGGACACGTACCTGGGGGCCCGGCTGAGGAGCTGAACCTGTGGGAATGGACAGAATTAAGCTGGGTTTAGTGGTTTGGGGGTTTAAACTGGTTTGGGGGGTCTAATGGGTTTAAGGGAGTTTCTAAGGGGGTTTTCAGCAGTTTTTAAGGGGGATTATAAGGAATTTTGAAGGGGTTTTGAGCTGGAACCAGGCCAGTGTGAACCCCAACCGCAGCTGGTGGGGTTTTGAAGGGTTTTGAAGGGGTTCTCAGGGGGTTTTGGGGTTCGCGGACCTGTCGAGCAGGAACTGGGCCAGCTGGGAGTGCAGCGCGAAGCCCAACTGGTCCTTGAGGCGGCACCAGCGCTCCAGGTGCCCCCCCAGGCGGATGCGGCAGCGGCTGCGACGAGCGTCCAGCTCCCGGCGGCGCTGGCGGCGAGAGAGCTCGGCGGGGACCTGGGGACAATGGGGACAATTGGGGGTGGGGGGCACGTGGGGATATGGGGGATGAGCGGGGAGCTGGGGGATCTAGAGACATTGTCAATATGGGGGGACATGGGGAGGGGGCTAAGGGAGGATCAGGGGGGATGGGGGCACGTGGGGATATGGGGGATGAGCAGGGAGCTGGGGGATATAGAGATACTGTCAATATGGGGGGACAGGGACATATGGGGGACATGGGGAGGGGTCTATGGGAGGAACAGGTGGGGATGGGGGGACCTGGGGACAATGGGGACAATTGGGGGTGGGGGGCACATGGGGATATGGGGGATGAGTAGGGAGCTGGAGGATCTAGAGACATTGTCAATATGGGGGGACATGGGGAGGGGGCTAAGGGAGGATCAGGTGGGGATGGGGGGACAATGGGGACAATTGGGGGTTGGGGGGCACATGGGGATATGGGGGATGAGGGGGGAGCTGGGGGATATAGAGACATTGTCAATATGGGGGGACATGGGAGGGGGCTAAGGGAGGATCATGGGGGGATGGGGGGCATGGGGACAATTGGGGGTGGGGGGCACATGGGGATATGGGGGATGAGCAGGGATATAGAGACATTGTCAATAGGGAGGGACATGGGGGGACAGGGACATATTGGGGGACATGGGGAGGGGGCTATGGGAGGATCATGGGGGGATGGGGGGACAATGGGGACAATTGGGTGTGGGGGGCACATGGGGATATGGGGGATGAGCAGGGATCTAGAGACATTGTCAATATGGAGGGACATGGGGGGACAGGGACACATGGGGGGACATGGGGAGGGGTCTATGGGAGGAACAGGTTGGGATGGGGGGACAATTGGGGGTGGGGGGCACATGGGGATATGGGGGATGAGGGGGGAGCTGGGGGATATAGAGACATTGTCAATATGGGGGGACATGGGGGGACAGGGACATATGGGGGACATGGGGAGGGGTCTATGGGAGGAACAGGTTGGGATGGGGGGACAATTGGGGGTGGGGGGCACATGGGGATATGGGGGATGAGGGGGGAGCTGGGGGATATAGAGACATTGTCAATATGGGGGGACATGGGGGGACAGGGACATATGGGGGGACATGGGGAGGGGGCTAAGGGAGGATCAGGTGGGGATGGGGGGACATGGGGACAATTGGGGGTGGGGGGCACGTGGGGATATGAGGGATGAGGGGGGAGCTGGGGATATAGAGACATTGTCAATATGGGGGGACACGGGGGGACAGGGACATATGGGGGGACATGGGGACAATTGGGGACAATTGGGGGTGGGGGGCACATGGGGATATGGGGGATGAGCAGGGAGCTGGGGGATATAGAGACATTGTCAATATGGGGGGACATGGGGGGACAGGGACATATGGGGGACATGGGGAGGGGTCTATGGGAGGAACAGGTGGGGATGGGGGGACATGGGGACAATTGGGGACAATTGGGGGTGGGGGGCACATGGGGATATGGGGGATGAGGGGGGAGCTGGGGGATCTAGAGACATTGTCAATATGGGGGGACATGGGGGGACAGGGACATATGGGGGACATGGGGAGGGGGCTAAGGGAGGATCAGGTGGGGATGGGGGGACCTGGGGACAATGGGGACAATTGGGGGTGGGGGGCACGTGGGGATATGGGGGATGAGCGGGGAGCTGGGGGATCTAGAGACATTGTCAATATGGGGGGACATGGGGAGGGGGCTAAGGGAGGATCAGGTGGGGGTGGGGGGCACATGGGGATATGGGGGATGAGCAGGGAGCTGGGGGATATAGAGATATTGTCAATATGGGGGGACAGGGACATATGGGGGACATGGGGAGGGGTCTATGGGAGGATCAGGTGGGGATGGGGGGACCTGGGGACAATGGGGACAATTGGGGGTGGGGGGCACATGGGGATATGGGGGATGAGTGGGGAGCTGGGGGATCTAGAGACATTGTCAATATGAGGGGACATGGGGAGGGGGCTAAGGGAGGATCAGGTGGGGATGGGGGGACATGGGGACAATTGGGGACATCGGGAATATGGGGGACATGGGGACAGAGATATGGGGGGGACAGTTGGGGACATGGTGGGGGGGTGTCTAAAAGAGGGTCAGGAGGGGACACGGGGGGACACAAGGTCTGGAGGTGACACTTGGGGACATGGGGATGGTCCAGCTTCATATGGGGGGGGGGGGGGGGGGGGACACCGGGGTGTCCCAGCCCCATGTTGGGGGGAAGACACAATGTTGGACACGCTGCCCCTTCCCGCCAGCAGAAACCCCGCCCCTTCCCCAAGCCACGCCCCCTCATCCAAACCTCCCGCCATTTCTCCCGCGAGGCCCCCCCACCACCCCCCCCCCCGCCTCCCATCACCACCGCGGGCCCGATCCCGCTGCCGGGGGCCTTAAAACGGCCGCAGCGGCGCCGAAGGGAAACCCAGCGGGAAAGGCGCGGCCCGAAGCCCCCGCCCACCACCCCCGCTGTGTGCCCAGCGCTGCCGCCCACCCACCCACCCGCTCAGCCGCGCTGCTCTCCATAGCCCGCCGATGGGCCCCACCGGCGGCCGTGCCCCTTTTAAGAGCCGAAGGCGCCTCCGCTCAAGCACCGGGACAAGATGGCGGAGGCTCCGCCCACTCCTCGCTAAGCGCATGCGCACAAACGCCCCGCCTCCCCAAAAAAGGCAGGGTTGGCGCGGGCGGAAACGGGAGTTGTGGCCCGCGAGTTCCCTAATTTGGGTCTTTTGGAGGGAAAATGTTCCCGCCTGGGCGATGGGGGCGTTTCCCTCCCGATTGGGGCGGCGCCTGTGGGCGGGGGGTAGGGGCAGACACGAGTTCGAGACCCGGCACCAACAGAACCACCCACCAATAGAAAAACCGCATTAATTCTTCTGGTTTTATTTTAATCTTTATCACATATTTCGTTTTTTACATGTTTTTTAATGTACATTTTTATTTTTACCTTTTTTTTTCTAGTTTTCATTGTTATATGTTCCATAGTGTTTAGTTTTCTACTTATATTAGTTCCTATATTTAGTTTATATTTAGGTTTTTAGTATCTATTTTTAACCTTATTTTTAATTTCATGTTTTCTGTAGTTTTAGGTTTTTTTAGCCTTATTTTACATTTTTTCAGTTTATTTTTAACTTTCCTTGGGTCTTAATTTGTTTTCAATCAATTTTTAAACATTTTTTATCTTCCATTTATTTTTATACTTTTATATTTAATTTCCCTTTTTAATCCCTACTTTTAATTTCTAGTATTTAATGTCAATTTTGGGGGGTTATTTATATTTTTAACACTTGTATCTTTATTTTCCTCTTAAAACTTTCATTTCTTTTCCCGATTTGGTTCGTATTTTTTCCCCCATTTCCCCCCGCGTTTGGGCAGCAGCCCCAGGGCACCTTAATTAATCCATTACTAATTATAATTAATTCCTTAATTATTCACTTTCACGTCCCTCCTCACACTTCCCTTGGCCGAGCAACGCGCAGCACACCCACCCCCATAAGCAAGAACCTCATTGGCCAGCGCCCCACGGCCCCGCCCACACCTTTCGGACGAGCGGACCTGATTGAGAACCAGCTCGGCCACCTGGGTAGACCTTCTCACCGCAGCCAATCCGGGTCGCGCCCCCTTGTCCCTCGTTGCAGCTCTTTTAGTGATTGGGCGCGACCCCCCCCCGCTTTCATTTTCATACCTTTTTATTCCCGCTTTTATTCATTTTATTTACCCCTCAGCTCCATTATCACTTCGCCCGCCCCTCGCTGCGGCTCTTTCGGTGACTCGCTGAACCCACCCCGGTGGTTTCAGTGCTTTATTCACCCCTCCATCCACCTCCTTTCACCCCCGGCCCCTCGGGGTAGCTCTTGCCGCCTCCCCTCCCTCATCCCCCGGCGCAGCTTGAGCGCCGCTCCGCCCCCCAATCGGCGCAGCTCCCAACACCACGACACAGCAGCCACCCTCGGAGCAGCTCTTTAAACCCCCACGGCCACCCCCCCGTGACCAGCTCCTCTGCTGACCCCCCTCCGGTGGCTCTTAAAAGAGCCTTTGGGTTCAAGCTTCACCGCTCCATCCACCGCGCTAAGCCTCGCCGTCCGCCGCCGCACCCCCGGCCTCCTGCGCGCCCCCCGCCGCTTCTGCCGCTTTCCCCGGCCGTCTCTTCGCCTTCTTCAGCCGCTGCGCGGATGCTTTCACAGCGCGCCTCGGCCCCTTCTTCTTCCCGGCGGGGCGCTGCCGCGGCTTCCCGGCCGCCCTCCCGCTCCGCCCGGCTCCCTCCACTCGCTCCTTACCGATGCGGAACGACCCGGCGACGCCGCTGCCCGTAACTCGCCGGAGGAGCCCTTTGCTGAGCAAAGCGCCGACCGCCGCCTTCAAGCGGCCGCTGTTGCGCGCCACGTCGTAGCCCTCGGTGGCGAGCGCCTTCTTAATGAAAACCAACGAAGCGCCTTTGCGCGCTGTACAAGCGGCGACAGCGCGGAGAATAAGCTGAGACAGCGAGGACCGACCGCGCTTCTGCGGCAGCGGTACCAGCGCCGTCGAAGCGGCCGGCGGTGAAACGCCCCTTCGGCGCGGCATGGCCGGGGCCGCCGCGGCTGCTCCGCCCGCTCCGCTCAGCTCCTCCTCGCTCCGCTGTCAGCCGCCGACTGCCGCGTAGCGCCCCCCGGCGGCGCCTTATATAGCCCCGCGGCGGACGCAGCCGCATCACCGTGCGTCGCGCTCGTGCTCCTCCGCCCCCTGGCGGACGCAAGCGAGTCACCCCGCACGCACCGCTCGCCGCTGCGCTTCCCGCCGGCGCCAAAATGGGCTTTTCTCTCCACAAAACGCGGGTGTCCCCCGCAAAATGGGAAGCGCCAGGGTGGCGTTGATCCCCTACTGTGACCCTTCGTGTTGCTGCGGCCAAGCCCGAGGGAAAACGTGTTAAAAACCAGCTCCTAAAAGTTGCCCTAGAAACCAAGTGGAAGCCAATTGACCCAGAAAGCCCCGCACTCTCCTCAACGCCCCACAAACACTTGGCAAACGAAGATCAAAACTTAAATAAGACATAAATATCTGCTTGTTTATATACATACAGATAGCAAAAATAAATCAGAAAAGGTTATTTTCTGGAGTGCGTTTATGCTTAGGACAGTGGCGGCTTCTCCTGCTGCTGCTGAACCCTCTTGCAGGCTGAGATCCCTCTTGGAAAGGACCAATAAGTCCCTAAATGGAGCAGAAATTTAACACGAAGTTTGTGTTTTATTGAAGCCTTGGTGTAAGTATTTCCCAGAAAAAACCCTGCTTTAAAAACAAAGGAAAAAAAGGAAAAAAATAAGAGGCATTTCAGGGGTTTTTTTTTTTGCATTTCTCTCCCTGCTGCTGCTAAAGATTAAAGCTTCTAGTTTATTTTGGTGCGGTTCCCCCCGTTTCACCCCGTCCCTCGTTGCAACACAACGCTCCCACATGCGTGTGAATAGAAGCCAACGGCATCACAAAAGCCGCCTCCTATTGGCCGCCGGACGCGCTGAGGCTTGCTATTGGCTGTCGAGATCAACCAATGGGAGTGGACCTTTGCGATCCGCTCTGGAGCGGCGAAGGTGCCGGTGAAGCCGGGTCTGTTAACGGGGCGGGGGGGGGACCCTTGGAAAGGGACAAAAAAACCTGTGAAGAGACAAAAAACCCTGTGAAGAGACAAAAAAAAACTGTGAAGAGACTAAACAACCTGTGAAGAAACAAAAAAACCCTGTGAAGAGACAAAAAACCCTGTGGAGAGACAAAAAAATCTTGTGGAGACAAAGCCCTGTAGGAAAAAAAAGATAAAATCCTGTGAGGAGACAGAAAATCCTCTGAGAAGACAGAAAATTCACCCAAAAATCCTGATTCTGTGACTCTGAGTTGAGAACGCGGGGAAAAAAGGCGCGCCAAAGCGAGACCACGCCCCCAAAGCGAGGCCACGCCCCCAACACACGGGTCCTCGGCGGGCGGGGGGGGCGGTCATGTGACGCGGCCGCAATGGCTGCGCCCACGCTGCTCCGCGCTGTCCGCTCCGCGTCCCCCCGCTATTTGGGGACCTCCCGATATTTGGGGTCCCCCCGGGATAATTTGGGGACCCCCCGGGCCCGGAGCAGCGGGGTCGCCCCCGGGGATCCCCCGCGGGACCCCGAGCGGACGCGGCTCCGCGCCCGGGAGCACAAGGAGAAGCGGCAGCGGCTGCGGAGGGACAGGGAGGAGCGGGGCGGGGAGCAGGTGAGGGGACTGGGGACACTGGGGACACTGGGAGATGAACTGGTGACACGGGGGGGGGACTGGAGATAAACTGGGGGGACTGGGAGATGAGTTGGGGGGCAACTGAGGGGGACTGGGACATGAACTGGGACACTGGGGGACACTGGGACATGAACTGGGGACACTGGGAGACGATTAGGGGCAACTGGGGGGGGCTGGGAGGCAACTGGGGACACTGGGGGACACTGGGGGACACTGGGAGCTGAACTGGGGGGACTGGGAGATGAACTGGGGGCAACTGAGGGGGACTGGGACATGAACTGGGGACACTGGGGGACACTGGGACATGAACTGGGGACACTGGGGGACACTGGAAGATGAACTGGGGACACTGGGAGATGAGTTGGGGGCAACTGAGGGGGACTGGGAGGTGAACTGGGGACACTGGGGGACACTGGGAGATGAACTGGGGACACTGGGGGACACTGGGACATGAACTGGGGACACTGGGAGATGATTAGGGGCAACTGGGGGGGACTGGGAGGCAACTGGGGACACTGGGAGCTGAACTGGGGACACTGGGAGATGAGTTGGGGGCAACTGAGGGGGACTGGGAGGTGAACTGGGGACACTGGGGGACACTGGGAGCTGAATTGGGGACACTGGGAGATGATTAGGGGCAACTGGGGGACACTGGGAGATGAACTGGGGACACTGGAAGATGAACTGGGGACACTGGGGGACACTGGGAGATGAACTGGGGACACTGGGAGACGATTGGGGCAACTGGGGGGGACTGGGAGGTGAACTGGGGACACTGGGGGACACTGGAAGATGAACTGGGGACACTGGAAGATGATTAGGGGCAACTGGGGGACACTGGGAGGCAACTGGGGACACTGGGAGATGAACTGGGGACACTGGGGGACACTGTAAGATGAACTGGGGACACTGGGAGACGATTAGGGGCAACTGGGGGGGACTGGGAGGCAACTGGGGACACTGGGAGCTGAACTGGGGGACTGGGAGATGAACTGGGGGCAACTGAGGGGGACTGGAACATGAACTGGGGACACTGGGGGACACTGGGAGCTGAACTGGGGACACTGGGAGACGATTAAGGGCAACTGGGGGGGACTGGGAGGCAACTGGGGACACTGGGGGACACTGGAAGATGAACTGGGGACACTGGGAGATGATTAGGGGCAACTGGGGGGGAGTGGGAGGCAACTGGGGACACTGGGAGCTGAACTGGGGGGACTGGGAGATGAACTGGGGGCAACTGAGGGGGACTGGAACATGAACTGGGGACACTGGGGGACACTGGGAGCTGAACTGGGGACACTGGGAGACGATTAAGGGCAACTGGGGGGGACTGGGAGGCAACTGGGGACACTGGGGGACACTGGAAGATGAACTGGGGACACTGGGAGATGATTAGGGGCAACTGGGGGGGAGTGGGAGGCAACTGGGGACACTGGGGGACACTGGGACATGAACTGGGGACACTGGGGGACACTGGAAGATGAACTGGGGACACTGGGAGATGAGTTGGGGGCAACTGAGGGGGACTGGGAGGTGAACTGGGGACACTGGGGGACACTGGGAGATGAACTGGGGACACTGGGGGACACTGGGACATGAACTGGGGACACTGGGAGATGATTAGGGGCAACTGGGGGGGACTGGGAGGCAACTGGGGACACTGGGAGCTGAACTGGGGGGACTGGGAGATGAGCTGGGGGCAACTGAGGGGGACTGGGAGGTGAACTGGGGACACTGGGGGACACTGGGAGCTGAATTGGGGACACTGGGAGATGATTAGGGGCAACTGGGGGGGAGTGGGAGGCAACTGGGGACACTGGGGGACACTGGGAGCTGAACTGGGGGGTCTGGGAGATGAGTTGGGGGCAACTGAGGGGGACTGGGAGATGAACTGGGGACACTGGGGGACACTGGGAGACGATTAGGGGCAACTGGGGGGGACTGGGAGGCAACTGGGGACACTGGGAGCTGAACTGGGGACACTGGGAGATGAGTTGGGGGCAACTGAGGGGGACTGGGAGGTGAACTGGGGACACTGGGAGCTGAACTGGGGACACTGGGAGATGATAAGGGGCAACTGGGGGGGACTGGGAGATGAACTGGGGACACTGGGGGACACTGGGAGATGAACTGGGGACACTGGAAGATGAACTGGGGACACTGGGAGATGATTAGGGGCAACTGGGGGGGAGTGGGAGGCAACTGGGGACACTGGGGGACACTGGGAGGTGAACTGGGGACACTGGGAGACCATTAAGGGCAACTGGGGGGGACTGGGAGATGAACTGGGGACACTGGGGGACACTGGACATGAACTGGGGACACTGGGAGACGATTGGGGCAATTGGGGGACACTGGGAGATGAACTGGGGACAGTGGAAGATGAACTGGGGACACTGGGGGACACTGGGAGATGAACTGGGGACACTGGGAGACGATTGGGGCAACTGGGGGGGACTGGGAGGTGAACTGGGGACACTGGGGGACACTGGAAGATGAACTGGGGACACTGGAAGATGATTAGGGGCAACTGGGGGGGACTGGGAGGCAACTGGGGACACTGGGAGATGAACTGGGGACACTGGGGGGGACTGGGAAGTGAACTGGGGACACTGGGAGACGATTGGGGCAACTGGGGGACACTGGGAGATGAACTGGGGACAGTGGAAGATGAACTGGGGACACTGGGGGACACTGGGAGATGAACTGGGGACACTGGGAGATGAACTGAGGACACTGGGGGGGACTGGGAGGCAACTGGGGGACACTGGGAGGCAACTGGGGACACTGGGGGATACTGGGAGCTGGACTGGGGGGACTGGGAGATGAACTGGGGACACTGAGGGACACTGGGACATGAACTGGGGACACTGGGAGACGATTAGGGGCAACTGGGGGGGACTGGAAGGCAACTGGGGACACTGGGAGATGAACTGGGGACACTGGGGGGGACTGGGAAGTGAACTGGGGACACTGGGAGACGATTAGGGGCAACTGGGGGGGACTGGGAGGCAACTGGGAGGACTGGAAGATGACATGGGGGACACTGGGGGACACTGGGAGATGAACTGGGAACGCTGGGAGGCAACTGGGAGACAACTGGGGCAACTGGGGAGAGCTGGAGGGTTTTGGAGATAATGTGTCTGTGTGTACTGGGTTGTACTGGTTTATACTGGTGTGTATTAGATTATATGGGTCAGTATCGTGTTTTATTGGTTGTACTGGAACTTACTGGTTTGTACTGGTTTATAGTGGTTTATATGGGTGTACATTAGATTATATTGGTTGGTATTGTACTCTGTTGGATTTTATTGGTTAGTACTGGTTAGTACTGGTTAGTACTGGTTTGTACTGGTTAGTACTGGTTTATACTGGTGTGTATTAGATTATATGGGTCAGTATCGTGTTTTATTGGTTGTACTGGAACTTACTGGTTTGTACTGGTTTATAGTGGTTTATATGGGTGTGCATTCGATTATATTGGTTGGTATTGTATTCTATTGGATTTTATTGGTTAGTACTGGTTAGTACTGGTTTATACTGGTGTGTATTAGATTATATGGGTCAGTATCGTGTTTTATTGGTTGTACTGGAACTTACTGGTTTATACTGGTTTATAGTGGTTTATATGGGTGTACATTAGATTATATTGGTTGGTATTGTACTCTGTTGGATTTTATTGGTTAGTACTGGTTAGTACTGGTTAGTACTGGTTTATACTGGTGTGTATTAGATTATATGGGTCAGTATCGTGTTTTATTGGTTGTACTGGAACTTACTGGTTTATACTGGTTTATAGTGGTTTATATGGGTATGCATTAGATTATATTGGTTGGTATTGTATTCTGTTGGATTTTATTGGTTTGTACTGGTTTGTACTGGTTTGTACTGGTTTATACTGGTTTGTACTGGTTTTGTGGCCCTGTGCAGGTGCCGCCGCCCCCCCCCAAGGCCTGGACCCCCAAACCTGTGCTGGAATACGAGCACCCGCTGGGGCCCGACGGCAAGAAAGGTGGGGGGTGGGACACTTTGGGGGGGCTCTGGGTGACTTGGGGGGCCAGTCCCACTTTGGGGGGGTCTGTCCCCCTTTTGGGGGGGTCTGGTTGACTTGGGGGGCCAGTCCCACTTGGGGGGGGCGGGCTGTGACACTTTGAGGGGGGTCTGTCCCACTTTGGGGGGGGGGGGGTCTGTCAGCATCTGTCCCATTTTGGGGGGGGCTGCTTGACTTGGGGAGTCTGTCCCACTTTGGGGGGGGTCTGTCCCACTTGGGGGGGCCAGGGGGGTCTGTCCCACTTTTGGGGGGGTCTGTCCCATTTTGGGGGGGGTCTGTCCCACTTGGGGGGGCCAGGGGGGGTCTGTCCGACTTTGGGGGGGTCAGTCCCATTTTGGGGGGGTCTGTATCACTTTGGTGGGGTCTGGGGGGTCTGTCCGACTTTGGGGGGGTCAGTCCCATTTTGGGGGGGTCTGTCCCACTTGAGGGGGTCAGGGGGGTCAGTCCCACTTTGGGGGGGGTCAGTCCCATTTTGGGGGGGCCTGGGGGGGTCAGTCCCACTTTGGGGGGGTCTGTATCACTTTGGTGGGGTCTGGGGGGTCTGTCCGACTTTGGGGGGGTCAGTCCCATTTTGGGGGGGTCTGTATCACTTTGGTGGGGTTGGGGGGGTCAGTCCCACTTTGGGGGCGTCTGTCCCACTTGGGGGGGTCAGGGGGGGTCAGTCCCACTCGGGGGGGATCAGTCCCATTTTGGGGGGGTCTGTATCACTTTGGTGGGGTCTGGGGGGTCTGTCTGACTTTGGGGGGGTCTGTCCCATTTTGGGGGGGGTCTGTCCCACTTGGGGGGGCCAGGGGGGGTCTGTCCGACTTTGGGGGGGTCTGTCCCATTTTGGGGGGGTCTGTATCACTTTGGTGGGGTCTGGGGGGTCTGTCTGACTTTGGGGGGGTCAGTCCCATTTGGGGGGGTCAGGGGGGGTCTGTCCCACTTTGGGGGGGTCAGTCCCATTTTGGGGGGGTCTGTATCACTTTGGTGGGGTTGGGGGGTCTGTCCAACTTTGGGGGGGGTCTGTCCCACTTATGGGGGCCAGGGTGGTCAGTCCCACTTTGGGGGGGTCAGTCCCATTTTGGGGGGGTCTGTATCACTTTGGTGGGGTCAGGGGGGGTCAGTCCCACTTTGGGGGGGGTCTGTCCCACTTGGGGGGGCCAGGGGGGGTCTGTCCGACTTTGGGGGGGTCTGTCCCACTTTGGGGGGGTCTGTATCACTTTGGTGGGGTCTGGGGGGTCTGTCCGACTTTGGGGGGGTCTGTCCCATTTGGGGGGGTCAGGGGGGGTCTGTCCCACTTTGGGGGGGTCAGTCCCATTTTGGGGGGGTCTGTATCACTTTGGTGGGGTTGGGGGGGTCAGTCCCACTTTGGGGGGGGTCTGTCCCACTTGGGGGGGCCAGGGGGGGTCTGTCCGACTTTGGGGGGGGTCAGTCCCATTTTGGGGGGGGTCTGTATCACTTTGGTGGGGCCTGGGGGGTCTGTCTGACTTTGGGGGGGTCTGTCCCATTTGGGGGGGTCAGGGGGGGTCTGTCCCACTTTGGGGGGGTCAGTCCCATTTTGGGGGGGTCTGTATCACTTTGGTGGGGTTGGGGGGTCTGTCCGACTTTGGGGGGGTCAGTCCCATTTTGGGGGGGTCTGTCCCACTTGAGGGGGTCAGGGGGGTCAGTCCCACTTTGGGGGGGGTCAGTCCCATTTTGGGGGGGCCTGGGGGGGTCAGTCCCACTTTGGGGGGGTCTGTATCACTTTGGTGGGGTCTGGGGGGTCTGTCCGACTTTGGGGGGGTCAGTCCCATTTTGGGGGGGTCTGTATCACTTTGGTGGGGTTGGGGGGGTCAGTCCCACTTTGGGGCGTCTGTCCCACTTGGGGGGGTCAGGGGGGGTCAGTCCCACTCGGGGGGGATCAGTCCCATTTTGGGGGGGTCTGTATCACTTTGGTGGGGTCTGGGGGGTCTGTCTGACTTTGGGGGGGTCTGTCCCATTTTGGGGGGGGTCTGTCCCACTTGGGGGGGCCAGGGGGGGTCTGTCCGACTTTGGGGGGGGTCAGTCCCACATTGGGGGGGCCTGGGGGGGTCAGTCCCATTTTGGGGGGGTCTGTATCACTTTGGTGGGGTCTGGGGGGTCTGTCCGACTTTGGGGGGGTCAGTCCCATTTTGGGGGGGTCTGTATCACTTTGGTGGGGTCTGGGGGGTCTGTCCGACTTTGGGGGGGTCAGTCCCATTTTGGGGGGGTCTGTCGCACTTTGGTGGGGTTGGGGGGTCTGTCCCACTTTGGGGGGGTCTGTCCCACTTGGGGGGGCCAGGGGGGGTCTGTCCGACTTTGGGGGGGTCAGTCCCATTTTGGGGGGGTCTGTCGCACTTTGGTGGGGTTGGGGGGTCAGTTCCACTTTGGGGGGGGTCTGTCCCACTTTGGGGGGGTCAGTCCCATTTTGGGGGGGTCTGTATCACTTTGGTGGGGTCTGGGGGGGTCAGTCCCACTTTGGGGGGGTCAGTCCCACTTTGGGGGTGACCCCCCTATTTTTGGGGTGCAGCCACGGGGGTGCCGCTGCCCCCCTCCTACAGCCCGCGGTATGTGGAGGCCGCCTGGTCCAGCTGGTGGGAGCGGGGGGGCTTCTTCACCCCCCCCCAAAACCCAGAGGGGGGGTCCCCGATGCTGAGCATGGTGCTGCCCCCCCCCAATGTCACCGGCTCCCTGCACCTGGGCCACGCGCTGGGGGTGACATTGCAGGACACCATTGCCAGATGGTCAGTGGGGGGGGGACACACAATATGGGGGGGTCCTGGGGGGGCTTATTAGGGGTTAGGGGGGCAGATTTGGGGCATTATTGGGGGGTCTGGGGGGTGAATTTGGGGCATTATTGGAGGTTTATTTGGGGCTGGGGGGGTATTTGGGTCATTATTGGGGGGTCTGGGGGTGTATTTGGGGTTGGGGGGGCAGATTTGGGTCATTATTGGGGGTGTATTTGGGTCTGGGGGGGGCAGATTTGGGTCATTATTGGGGGTCCTGAGGGTGTATTTGGGGTTGGGGGGCAGATTTGGGTCATTATTGGGGGTCCTGGGGGTGTATTTGGGGTTGAAGGGGCAGATTTGGGTCATTATTGGGGGGTCTGGGGGGTGAATTTGGGGCATTATTGGAGGTTTATTTGGGGCTGGGGGGTATTTGGGTCATTATTGGGGGGTCTGGGGGGTGTATTTGGGTGTGGGGGGGTAATTGGGGTCATTATGGGGGAGATTTGGGGCATTATTGGGGGTTATTGGAGGTGGGGGGGTTAATTGGGGTCATTATTGGGGCAGATTTGGGGCATTATTGGGGGTCCTGGGGGTGTATTAGGGGTTAGGGGGGCAGATTTGGGTCATTCTTGGGGGGTCTGGGGGGTGAATTTGGGGCATTATTGGAGGTTTATTTGGGGCTGGGGGGGTATTTGGGTCATTATTGGGGGGTCTGGGGGGTGTATTTGGGTGTGGGGGGGTAATTGGGGTCATTATGGGGGAGATTTGGGGCATTATTGGGGGTTATTGGAGGTGGGGGGGTTAATTAGGGTCATTATTGGGGCAGATTTGGGGCATTATTGGGGGTCCTGGGGGTGTATTAGGGGTTAGGGGGGCAGATTTGGGTCATTATTGGGGGGTCTGGGGGGTGAATTTGGGGCATTATTGGAGGTTTATTTGGGGCTGGGGGGGTATTTGGGTCATTATTGGGGGGTCTGGGGGGTGTATTTGGGTGTGGGGGGGTAATTGGGGTCATTATGGGGGAGATTTGGGTCATTATTGGGGTTATTGGAGGTGGGGGGGTTAATTGGGGGTCATTATTGGGGCAGATTTGGGGCATTATTGGGAGTCCTGGGGGTGTATTTGGGGTTGGGGGGCAGATTTGGGTCATTATTGGGGGTGTATTTGGGGTTGGGGGGCAGATTTGGGTCATTATTGGGGGGCCTGGGGGGTGAATTTGGGGCATTATTGGAGGTTTATTTGGGGCTGGGGGGGTATTTGGGTCATTATTGGGGGGTCTGGGGGGTGTATTTGGGTCTGGGGGGGGTAATTGGGGTCATTATGGGGGAGATTTGGGGCATTATTGGGGGTTATTGAGGTGGGGGGGTTAATTGGGGTCATTATTGGGGCAGATTTGGGTCATTATTGGGGGTCCTGGGGGTGTATTTGGGGTTGGGGGGCAGATTTGGGTCATTATTGGGGGTCCTGGGGGTGTATTTGGGGTTGGGGGGCAGATTTGGGGCATTATTGGGGGGTCTGGGGGTGAATTTGGGGCATTATTGGAGGTTTATTTGGGGCTGGGGGGGTATTTGGGTCATTATTGGGGGGTCTGGGGGGTGTATTTGGGTGAGGGGGGGTAATTGGGGTCATTATGGGGGAGATTTGGGGCATTATTGGGGGTTATTGGAGGTGGGGGGGTTAATTGGGGTCATTATTGGGGCAGATTTGGGGCATTATTGGGGGTCCTGGGGGTGTATTTGGGGTTGGGGGGCAGATTTGGGTCATTATTGGGGGGTCTGGGGGGTGTATTTGGTCTGGGGGGGGTAATTGGGGTCATTATGGGGGAGATTTGGGGCATTATTGGGGGTTATTGGAGGTGGGGGGGTTAATTGGGGTCATTATTGGGCAAATTTGGGTCATTATTGGGGGTCCTGGGGGTGTATTTGGGGTTGGGGGGGCAGATTTGGGTCATTATTGGGGGGTCTGGGGGGTGTATTTGGGTCTGGGGGGGTAATTGGGGTCATTATGGGGAGATTTGGGGCATTATTGGGGGTTATTGGAGGTGGGGGGGTTAATTGGGGTCATTATTGGGGCAGATTTGGGTCATTATTGGGGGTCCTGGGGGTGTATTAGGGGTTAGGGGGGCAGATTTGGGTCATTATTGGGGGGTCTGGGGGGTGAATTTGGGGCATTATTGGAGGTTTATTTGGGGCTGA